>NC_052512.1:28472647-28572048 GCF_014356525.2 Nilaparvata lugens
ACTTCTTTTATTACTTCATTGCTAGCCTGATACCTATTTTTGAGCCTGATTCGGTCGACTTGGAGACCTGAACAAGAGACCGCTTTTAGATTCTGTAGAGTACAGACATGTTTTCTGAGCTATATCATTCAATTTTCCGATGAATCATGTTTTAGTCACCTTGTTTTTCGTTTTCTCCTGGAGACTAAAGCTTGATAATTGGGAATCATATTATATCCCATCAGTTTTGTAATTGAAAATTTTTCTTCAACTTATTAATGTCATGATTTATTTAATTGACCGAGCGAAGTGAGGTCCAAGATTCAAGTCGACGGTTTGGCATTTCTCTTAATTTAAATGTTATATGTTCAATTAATGTTTAAACGGTCAAATGTTCAAATGTTTAATGTTTTATATGTTTATATTTTTATGTTGCGCATTTACGGTGAAACGCAGTGATAGATTTTCATGAAATTTGACAGGTATTTTCCTTTTTGAATTGCGCGTCAACGTATATACAAGGTTTTTGGAAATTTTGCATTTCAAGGATAATATAAAAGGAAAAAGGAGCCTCCTTTATACGCCAATATTACCGTAAAAATCAGACTATAGAATTATTCATCATAAATCAGCTGTCTAGTGGTCTATAATACTACCCGTTCAAAAACATCGAACATCTTGAAAATTGTATTTTTCCATCAACGCTGTAGACAGTTGCAGCCAGACCTGATAACAGCGCTCACACTCACATTCCGGGACGACACGTCACGGTACGATATAGGACAGAAAGCTCTTTTTTTATTAAGGATTTTTTCGAGACATTTTCAATTGATAAATTATTTATTAATTTTTGAGAAAACATAACAACAGGCCAATGTAACCATAGAGAAACAATAGCGTAAGTAGATATCCCATGGTATAGGGAATTTATGTCGCAACTTTTACTGTTATCTCAAGCCGATTACTGTCGACTATTGTCAATTTTCACTGTTTTGTTGGGGCGATAGTGTATGAACGGCACAATTTGAGAGACTACCAGCGTCACACAACTGCATAGGAAAGAACTACGTTAACTATTGGCTTGGGATAACAGTAAAAGTTGCGACATAAACGCCCTATACCATGGAATATCTACTTATGCTATCGTTCCTCTATGATGTAACTCACTGAGCACGAGGTCTACTGTTCACAGAACTACTAGTTTATTCAGAGCGGTTGACTGCTGCAGTATTCATTTATTTTGGGCTATATGGATTGATAACAGTCGAAAACCCATTTAAGGTTTTTTTTCTGTTCGTGTATTCAGAATAATTATTCGAGGATTGAGCTGTAAATATGCCTTGCTGTCTAACGAGGGCTGACGAATTCGCCGACCGAGATGGCCGGTGATATCGGACATCTGACCTCGCCGTGCGCGGCTGAAAGATGATCTTCGATCTGACGCCACTAGCCCGATGCCTGGAGGCCATCACTCTTCACCCTCATCCATCACCCTTTGGACACCGGACTCGAGGACGACAGATCTTAGATAAGTACTTGATACCCTCCACTACAATATCAGATTTGCCCCTGTAAATTTGGTCTCTTAAAGACATGAGTATTTGCTCTCTTAAAGACAGATTTATTATTTGATTATTCATGTAAAGATGTGTTTGTTATACTTTCGTTATTATTTTCATCATTATAAGAGCAGTCAGTCAACCGCATATCTATGTTCTTATTTCCAAGACCCTCAAACCACTGGAATTAGGATCGCATTATTGACCAGATTCGAATCGGCAGACCTCAGTGCCTAGCACAATTTCAATAACTAAGCCTTCTCTGACAAAATCATTTGTCACCAGGAGAGCGGCTTAACCTCATTCAAGATTTGGAGAGGAATAGCACAAGGCTACCTTATTTTTTCTCTCCCTATCATTTCTATGATGTACTTATTGTATCAATCAATAGAACATGAGAGAATCATGCCTCATGAGAAATATATTTTCCTACAGTTACGTTGAAAAGTGGCCATTGCTGCACTGATTACAGAACGCAAAGAATCACTTTTCCGCTCTAGTGCGGGAAAAATTTTTCTGCACTCCAGATTTGCAACATGGCAACGCAAAATACTTAGTAGGTTATATGGAGCAACAGTGCAGCAAAATCAAAATGAAGTTGGTAACAGTGACTGCTGTGGCTGCTATAGTGAGCAGAGGTGCAACCAAGCACAACGCGCTAATTATTACTATTATATATTATAACGAGGACAGCAACAGCACAGTGCCACCACAGCACACACCACACAGCTGCCTCGCCATTCAAACACTACTAAGTTATTTGATGGATTTCAGGCAATTTTACCCATAATTACCCACTTTTCAAATTCAATGATAACTGTAGGAAAAACTTAATGTGAAATACGTGCTCAAAGTTCCTCTGCTGCACTCAACAAACCATTCCGCCCTCGCCTACGGCTCGGGCGTAAACGTTTCCTTCGGTGCAGCAAACTGTCACTTTGCGCACTAGTTGCACAAATAACTATTTCATTTCATTTACTACTTCAACTCACATGGAATCATAATGAAGAGGAATATCAATGCACGGAAAAATCTGGTGTGTCGCACTCACACAAATCACACAAGATCTGCCAGCTGGTGACAGGACAATAACGCTGGAGACACACGAAGTCTGCTATCTCTTCATAGTGAATGATTTAATAGAATCAACAGTTGCCAACAGTTTGCATTATTGAATAAACACATTTTCTCCAATTTCGTGCTAATTTCCAATTTTAGGTGAAAATCTTACTGAACATTAATTGAAGAGATTTTCATGCTCAATCTTTTCCACTTGGATTTTTTTGTTTGAATTGTATCTGAAGCCTGATAATTGGGAATCTAAAATCAAACTTTGTATAGATGGGGCAAAGCTCCTGAAACTTTCACAGATATAGGACTTGTTGCAGTTGATAGAGCTCATCAATGACTATATTTCAGGTATGAATTTGATCAAAATCGTTGGAGCCGTTTACGAGATAATCGCGAAAATCCCTGTTTTTGACAACATTTTTGCCATTTCAGCCGCCATCTTGGATTACATATGATCGAAATTGTTCGTGTCAGATTCTTATAGTGTAAGGACCTTACGTTCCAAATTTCGAGTCATTCCGTTAACTGGGAGATGAGATATCGTGTACACAGACGCACATACACTCATACACACACACATACAGACCAATAACCAAAAACCACTTTTTTGGATTCAGGGGACCTGAACGTATAGAAATTTAGAAATTGGGGTACCTTTATTTTTTTCGGAAAGTAATAAGAAATACTTTCCTTACCCATGATAATAGGGCAAGGAAAGTGAAAAGAGAGAAACGAATTCACAATTATTGTGTTGGACATTGATATATGCGCTTGTTGTGGAAGGCAGTCATTAAATTTTGAAAAACAAATTAGTAGTTGATTCAGAGCACATCGGAAGATTCTCACCTTATTTTTGAGATTATACTCCACTATTCGCACCCTCCAAAAAACAAGGCAGTCACGTATGTTGAGAGGGGTGCACTAATTATGAAATACGGGCAATTAGGGGAAGCCGGAATTTTTATTGCATTTTTTAACGGCTTGCGCCATCCCATAAATATATCAGCTCTTATTCGACCTCACTCACTCTCACCCACTCACTCACTCGCTCTCTTACACTCACACACTCTCACCCCTTCCCTTCCCACACTCACACTCTCTCTCGCTTTTTTTCTCGCTCCCTCTCACTCTCTCTCTCTCTCTCTCTCTTTCTCTCTCATACCCTACACCGATGTTCTTCCAAGAATAAAAACCAACATTCTTGGGAGAGATCGAGGATAATAATTAGTGTAAAAATACTTCTATGATTAAACATGTATTTCACAAAACACTTATTAGGTGAATATTGTTTTTTTCAGCTTTTTCTTATTCTCCTGTCTCCTGTCTCCTTCTTCTTCTTATCCTCCATCTTATTCCTCTTCTCCTTCTCCTTCTTTTTATTCCACCACCTCTTTCTCCACCTCCTTCTTCTTTTTATTTCACCACCTCTTTCTCCACCTTCTTCTCCTTCCAATTATCCTCCACTACTCCTCCTACTCACCATTCCCCACCTTCTTTTCTTCCTCCTTGAATTTTCTCCTCCTTGAATCATGAAGACCCTATTCTCCTTCTTCTTTTTCTTTCTTCTCCTCCACCTCTTTCTGCTCCTTTAACTTCTTCTCTCCCTTCTCCTTCGTCTTTTCCTTCCATTCCCCTTTCTTCTTCCAATTATTCCCAACTACTTCTCTATTTTTCTCTCTCTTCTTCTTCTACTTCTCCTTTTCCTCCCTCTCCCAATCCTGCTCCTTCTTTCCTTTCTTCTTGAATTTTCTTCCTCTTGAATCTTGAAAACCCTATTCTTCTTCTTCTTCTTCTTTTTCTCCTCGACCTCTTTCTCCTTCTTTAACTCTTTCTCCTTCTTTTTCTTACATTCCTCCTTTTCCTTCTTACTGTCCCCAACTACTTATACTTCTTCTCTCTTTTCTTCCCCTTCTTCTTTTACTCCTTCTTCTCCTCATTTCCCACCTTCTTCCATGAATTTTCTCTTCCTCCTTGAATCTTGAAAAACCTTATTGTTTTTCTCCTTCTTCTTCTGCACCACCTCCTCCTCCTCCCACTACTTCAACATCATCTTAAGAATTGTGATATTTTGAATTTCAACAATTTTCTTTTTTTTGTGTTTCAGTCAAAAAAAGAATCTTCCAATTATTTGAACTGATCTCATTGCTAGCGATCAGATACGTGTCTCTGCTAGCAATTATTGCCGGTAAAATGAGTACAACAAGGATTTCAGTTATGTTATATCTAATTTATTCTTATTATTTCTAGAATAGAGTATATTCTGAATTTCTGTATGATGTACCTAATTATTATGTGGATTTGTAATTGTATAAATCTTGTATCAATGTAAAATAAATTGAATTGAATTTAATTGAATTGAATTGAATCTTCTCCTTCTCCTCCTCCTACTCCTCCTAGATATCATCGGAATATGCACTCTCGATAATAATATTTATCTTGCAGCACAGAAATAATTGATTTTTCCTACAGTTACGTTGAAAAGTGGCCATTGCTGCACTGATTACAGAACGAAAAGAATCACTTTTCCGCTCTAGTGCGGGAATAGTATATTTCGCACCTAGAGCAGAAAATGAGATTTTTCCAGCTCGAAATCGGGTTTTCAAGTCCGAGGCCGTAGGCCGAGGACTAGAAAAGATTGAGAGCTGGAAAAACATTTTTGCCCGTGGTGCGAACGATATTTTTCGCCACACTACAGGTATTGCTGACAAAATAAATAAAGAATACAAAATAAAGAATACTCGTTAAGCTATCGTACCTATCTCTTGATTTTAGTGGTAGAAGATTTGCAGTCAGGATTTCAGATTCTTTTAAAATTTCACTTGGAATACCACAGTCATCTTCAAGCATTTTTGAAAATTCGGAATGCACTAATCAACAATAAATAATTGAATAAAACTGGTTGCGTAGCGAATTAGTTTGATTCGAAACTGGAACTAAAATCATGGCGACTTCAGCTTATTATGAAAGTGGACACTCGCCCGATCTCGCGGATGACTTATTAATAATAATTAGCGCGTTGTTTCCAGCCATAAGCGGCTGGAAAGAGACAACTTTCTGGCCTAGACCGGAAAAGAAACCCTTTCTGACGTCGTCTGCAAACAAGGTCTTTCAGATCTACGTAGGGACTGGAAAACAGCTGCTTTCTGTGCAGTGTGGCGAAAAAATTTTTCTGCACTCCAGATTTGCAACATGGCAACGCAAAATACTTAGTAGGTTATATGGAGCAACAGTGCAGCAAAATCAAAATGAAGTTGGTAACAGTGACTGCTGTGGCTGCTATAGTGAGCAGAGGTGCAACCAAGCACAACGCGCTAATTATTACTATTATATATTATATCGAGGACAGCAACAGCACAGTGCCACCACAGCACACACCACACAGCTGCCCCCCGCCATTCAAACACTACTAAGTTATTTGATGGATTTCAGGCAATTTTACCCATAATTACCCACTTTTCATATTCAATGGTAACTGTAGGAAAAACTTAATGTGAAATACGTGCGCAAAGTTCCTCTGCTGCACTCAAGAAACCATTCCGCCCTCGCCTACGGCTCGGGCGTAAACGTTTCTTTCGGTGCAGCAAACTGTCACTTTGCGCACTAGTTGCACAAATAACTATTGTAACACAGACAGAGAATATGGCCTTGAAGTCGTTGATCAGGATAGCCTCGTGATCCAATCCGTTTGGCTAGCAGAGAAATGTTGATGGTATTCCACTGTAAATGTACAAGATCAACATCAAAGGCATTCTCAATCAAATTTAGGTTGCAGTCAAAAGCCTAGTTCCAGCAAGGACACTTGGGTTCCAGTCAAAAGCCTACCTACAGCAAGGATACTTGAGAAACCAGTATCAAGTAGATCGTGATTTCAAGTACCGAATATCTTGATTTGAGGAAAGTGATTGATTGATTGATTGATTGAGTACTTTATTTATGTAGATTACAATATATACTGGCTTATACACTTATATACAATAGCTTACAATACAGCAAAGTTATAGATGAATTTACATAATATAGACTAAGAAAATAACTATTGAACTGTATATTATATGAATAAGCAATTTGTAATATAATAACTATAGATAATAATCATATTGTTATGCATCTACATAAATTGGCGGAGCTTTGGACATATCAATGTCCATTCTTTGGGAAGAATATTAAAAATATCCTCCCCACTAACTCTCTACCAAAACGTTAATTTCGTTATTTAAACTAAGGATTTATTTATTAATGGAAATATTGTAAAAGTTTTAATCAATATGAATATTGAAGAGAAAAAACAGAAAATTGATAAAGTAAAATAATTATATAGGTAGATAAGATCAAATAATTGATTAATAAAATGAAGTAGGCTGAAAGTAGATCAGGGTTATCAAATTTCAGTAATATACAGCAGTATGCAGTGGATAATTGAAATAACATGAGTTTATATAATATATATATATATACAATTCGTTCCATAACATGGTTTAAAGGTTTATATTGGTGAAATGGATGAGGGATGGTTGTCATTGACTGAGTGATTGAGTGAGGACGAGTGTATCTTATCGCACAATTAAGTAGAGCAGGTGAAGTGTGCTCGGTACTCTTGTTGGAATGGTATCCGTTTGAGGCCAGTTCTGCTATGGGACAGTTATGAGCTACAAAGACATTTCTCAGTGCTCTGTGATATTGTCTGTCTGTTCAGGAAGTTGGCTCCCCACGCTAACTGTGAGTGTTCTCATGAAAACTGGACTACATTCCAGAGATCTGGATACAAATCATCTATCCTATTATATTGAGCGAATAATTTCTGTATATATTTCTACTTTCCTTGTCCTATTACCATAGGTAAGGAAAGTATTGCTTTAAAAAAAATTAAGGTACCCTAATTTCAAGTTTTCTATACGTTTCAAGGTCCACTGAGTCCAAAAACACATGATTTTTGGGTGTTGGTCTGTGTGTGTGTGTGTGTTGTGTGTGTGTGTGTGTGTGTGTGTGTGTGTGTGTGTGTGTGTATGTCTGTGAACACGATAACTCCATTCCTAATCGAACGATCGACTTGAAACTTTGAACTTGAGGTCCTTATACCATGAGGATCCAACAATAAAAAATTCAATAGAATTGAATTCAAAATGGCGGAAAAAATGGCGGATAATTACTGAAAAACCATGTTTTCCACAGTTTTCTCGAAAACGTCTCCAACGACTTTCTTCAAATTCATACCATAGATTTATACCATAGCTATCTATAAGCCCTATCAACTGGCATGAGTATCATTTCTGGGAAAATTGCAGGAGCTCCGTAATATTCTTGAGAAAAATGACGGATAATCACTAAAAAACCATGTTTTTTCACGATTTTCTCAAAAATGACTTGACCGATTTTTATATTTGGTTATCTATATTCATGTTTTTATATTTGGTTATTCATATCTATATTTGGTTATTTATATTTATATTTGGTTATTCATGTCCAACGGATCTCGAAAACGGCTCTAACGATTTTCACGGAATTTGGAACATGGTTGGTTTATGATATGAACATTCGATTGCACTGGGTCACAACCCTGAGAAAAGGGTTAGGCTCCAGAGCAAAGCTCGGTCCCCCGATATCAAACATCTAAACATATAAACAGGAATTGATTGTTTAAAAGTATAGGATAATTTGATTATTTTGTACGAGAATGAACAGTTAAAATTACATCAATAAACCTGTATCAGCTACTGTGAATTTATGTTATGCAGGAGTAAGTTATGCAACCCGCATCAAACACTAGTCCACAATAAAGTAATTTCTTTTTCCTACAGTTACGTTGAAAAGTGGCCATTGCTGCACTGATTACAGAACGCAAAGAATCACTTTTCCGCTCTAGTGCGGGAAAAATTTTTCTGCACTCCAGATTTGCAACATGGCAACGCAAAATACTTAGTAGGTTATATGGAGCAAACAGTGCAGCAAAATCAAAATGAAGTTGGTAACAGTGACTGCTGTGGCTGCTATAGTGAGCAGAGGTGCAACCAAGCACAACGCGCTAATTATTACTATTATATATTATAACCAAGGACAACGAGGACTTTGGGATTTCAGGATTAAGGTTTTCATCAATAATAAGATTACACAGAAAAACATTTGATGGATTTCAGGCAATTTTACCCATAATTACCCACTTCTCATATTCAATGGTAACTGTAGGAAAAACTTGATGTGAAATACGTGCGCAAAGTTCCTCTGCTGCACTCAAGAAACCATTCCGCCCTCGCCTACGGCTCGGGCGTAAACGTTTCTTTCGGTGCAGCAAACTGTCACTTTGCGCACTAGTTGCACAAATAACTATTTGTATTATAGTGAGTTCACGTTGTCTTTAACAATGTAGAATTATCAATATGGCAACAGAAAAATGTGTCAGCAGGGAATTTTTTTCGCCTGTGACATGTCTGTGTTGGCAGCCCTGTAGCGGTTGGAATACACAGAGAAAGAGCCAGACAACAATATTCAGCTGAGTTTGAACCTTGACATTGATTGTTGTTTGTACTATCCAACTGAGCATAAAAACTACAAATGACACCATGACAAACCAGCATGAGTAAGTTGATTTTTATATTCATTGTTTATACCTCTCCGATTTTATTTTGTTAAAAACATGTTTAGAAATAATTGTTGAATAATAATGATCCAGTTAACCTCAAATTGATAGTTGTGACTTCACTTTTCTTGCACCTGTTGCCATATGGCAACGCGGGGCTCCCACATTATCATTTCATTTCAGTACATAACCTTACTGCTGTGTACCTTCTAACAATATCTATGACTCCATTCACTGCAATATATCATTCAATTTTAAATTATATTGAAATGACTATATATTATATTATAATAATTCATCTCTGTATGATTGTCTCTTTCCCAAACTGACATTTAACATTGGAATTTAGCCATTTATTCCCAGTTTTGCAATTGCTGCTTTTTCCACAGGCCTATGAGTGTAGCTGAAATACTTGAAGAGTTACAGCGTGATGAATTCCAAGATATTGATGTGGCTGAGTCATTTGTGGAGCCCCCAGAGCCAAACATACTATCAGATGAAGATGCAGCTGATGAAGATGAAGGAGGGTTGATTGACAACCTCAGCAGCAGACAACTTGCAGCCTTGGGTGAAGTTGTTCTTACCAACAATATCAGAATAGGTGTTGGCAGTGAGACTGAAGTTCCATATGATGTTATGCCTCAAGAATTAGCCGCACATAATGCAGGAGGATGAGTTTGGCATTCACTAGGATGCTTCATAATTCATTGTGAAGTCATGACTCAATACAGTTCAACAAACTTTCTAGACATTATGAATAAACTAATTGAGCTGTTTGGCTATACACAGACATAATATATAATTATTATACAATTTTATAAGTGATGGCAGTTATAAAATTATCAATGTTATATTGTTTCAATTGGACTGTTTTTTTTTTTTTTTTGTTTCAGATGAGCAACCTCCATCCACAAGCATTTCAGACATAATATATAATTATTATACAATTTTATAAGTGATAGCAGTCATAAAATTATCAATGTTATATTGTTTCAATTGGACTGTTTTTTTTTTTGTTTGTTTCAGATGAGCAACCTCCATCCACAAGCATTTCAGACATAATATATAATCATTATACAATTTTATAAGTGATGGCAGTTATAAAATTATCAATGTTATATTGTTTCAATTGGACTGTTTTTTTTTTGTTTGTTTCAGATGAGCAACCTCCAGCCACAAGCATTTCAGAGGAATCAACAGCGGGAAGCAGTGTGGAACCATCTACATCAGGAGGCACTTCAAGAAAAAGAAAACGCCTACAACCAGATCAGACTACAAACGCCTCAACACAGTTCCAGCCTACCAATTTTTCATCTGACCGCAAATGGAAAAAAGATAATCTCTCCATCACTGCTCATCATTTCCCTGAAAAGATTCTACAAAGTATAGAGATTTTTCACCTGTGGAACTATTCCAGTTTTTTTGATGAGGAGCTGTTTGACCTGATGATCAACGAGATAAAAAAATATGCAGCATCCAAAAACGGTCCTGATCCAAATGTAACCAAAGCTGAACTGAAGTGTCTTTTTGGAATTCTGATTATTAATGGGTATAATTCTTTGCCCGGAAAACGTTACTATTGGGAGACATCTGATGATGTGAGAAATCATCTTATTTGTAAGTCAATGAAACGAAACCGTTTCACACAAATAATGAGCTTGCTTCATTTTGTTGACAGTACAAGAATAGATAGTTCAGATAAACTTTGGAAACTTCGTCCTCTGATTGATAAGCTAGGAATAAAATTTAGAGAAAATTTTGTCCCAGTTCAACACTTGGATTTTGATGAGTCAATGATTGCTTATTATGGGCGTCATTCATGTAAGCAGTTCATGAGAGGAAAAACCAATCCGTTTTGGATACAAAGCTTGGTGCCTCAATACATTCAGTCATGGTTACCTTTTAGATTTCCCAATATATCAGGGTAGGACAGGAAGATGCATATGATAAAGCTTTTGGTAAATCAGCTGCACCATTGGTGAGGATGCTGAATGATCTAGAACCTTGCAAAGTTCTGCCATATCACATTTACTTTGATAATTAATTCACGGGTCTAAATTTACTATCATACCTGAGAGACCAGAACTTTCATGGGATTGATTGATTGATTGATTGAGTACTTTATTTATGTAGATTACAATATATACTGGCTTATACACTTGTATAAAATAGCTTACAATACAGCAAAGTTATAGATGAATTTACATAATATAGACTAAGAAAATAACTATTGAACTGTATATTATATGAAAAAGCAATTTGTAATATAATAACTATAGATAATAATCATATTGTTATGCATCTACATAAATTGGCGGAGCTTTGGACATATCAATGTCCATTCTTTGGGAAGAATATTAAAAAATATCCTCCCCACTAACTCTCTACCAAACATTCTTTAATGGGACTGATACCATTAAAGCAAACCGTGTACCAAAAGATTGTGAATTATGCTCTCCAAATGAGATAAAAAAAGAGGAAAGAGGGTATTATGACCATTCTGTCAGCAGCGACAACATAATAATCACAAGATGGCAAGACAATGCACCTGTCACTGTTGCCTCCACAATTCATGGGATAAATCCATTGTCCCATGTGAAGAGATATCCACGAAAAGAGAAAAAAACTGGCCTTGTCAAACGGCCATCACTCATTGGTGAGTATATTAAGTTCATGGGTGGCACAGATTTGATGGACGAGAATGTCAACCGATATAGAGTTGGCATTAGGAGCAAGAAATGGTGGTGGCCTATATTTTCATGGTGCCTTGATGTATCACTCCAGAATGCGTGGTATTTGTACAACATGGCCAACCGACCAAGAATCACACAGCTTGAGTTCAAACGTGCAATTGCTGTATATTATCAGCAAACTTTTGGAACTGAACCACAAATTGGAGGGAGACCATCTTTACGCCCACAGTCAACTCCTGCATTTGAAGACATAATATATGATGGATTGAACCACTTTGTTATTGAAAATGGAAAGAAAGATGGGAAAAGAAAGAAACGAAGATGTGCTAGAGCAGGATGTAAAAGCTTCATGAGAACCAGTTGCAAGAAATGTGCTGTCGGCCTCTGCATACCATGCTTCTTACCATTCCACACAAGGAATTGACTGTTTGGAAATTGAATAGTTTGTAATCCAAGAATATCTTATCTGCTATTCTCCTATAACACTTGTTTGTGATAAAATATGTAAAATTAGAAAAGTTTTATTATTGAAAAGAATGATGAACCTATTGCTACTGCATTGACCCATTGTTGCCACATGGCAACGGCTGATTTTGTTCATTCAACAGCAATTGAGATCAATCAATGAATGAAAAGTGTTATAAAAAGGTCTAAGAACACATATTCAACCAGTTTTTCCGATTTAATTGGAAAAAATAACACATTGAAAAAAATTGGGCTTTGGAGACAAAATATTTATTTTTTATTTTTTTTATCAATAAACAATTCTCTATTCTTTATTGAAAAAAAAAATAACATTCAAATACATTCCAAAAAGCAAATACAATATTGTTTCCTAATTTCTAATGTGTTCCCTATAAGTTACCCTGTGTGGGGACACTTGAATATATATAATAAAATATTAGGATACAAATTATTAAAATATTATATCATGGAGAACAAAATAATTGAATATGATTGATAAATATGCGCCTGATATCTATCAAAATAACTTTTCTGGTAGCAAAATTAATAGAGGACCAGGTAGGCTGAGTCCTGAATACAACTCGTCCTACCAAAACAATAGGTAATGCGAATAATTGCAAAATCAAGTAGTGAATAATTGTTATTTTTATTGTTGAATTAATTGTGATGTAAGTTTCAAAATACACAAGTTGAATGTGATGCCAATTGTAGAGACTTTCAAATTGTGAAGAAACAAATTCAATACTAGAAATTAATCAAATAATACTAGACAAAAAATTGAAATTATTACAAAGATACAAATATTGAAAACAATGCAGACTAAATCTGCCAAACGTTGGCTATACTGGCAACGCGCTAAGTTCAAAGATCAAGGATGATGCAAATTGAGTTTTAACAATGATATTATATTGAAATAATCAATATGTCAATTATAATGATTCTCGCACACATTCACACAAGCACACACACACACACACACACACACACACACAGATAAACAAAACTTAAAATTATGTACGGAGTGGTTGCTGTTTTTTTCATATTTAGTTCAATTCAATTCATAGTTAACGTTTCGATTTTTCAAAGTGCTGATACAATTAGACCATAAATGGATACGCGTTTTTGAAGAAAGAGACAGTGATTGAAATTGACCACTGTCTTACTGTTTACGCATACCGGACGGGATCAGCTAATGTCGCTATAGAAGGCATTGACAAGACAGAAGGCATTGACAAGTTCTCCACTGCCATTATAACGTAGACCTCACTAAAGAAGAATACCACCAACATTTCTTCGCTAGCAAAACGGATTGGCTCGACGAGGATATTCTAATGAAGGTCTTGCCATATCCTCTGTCATTGTTACGAGATTATTATTACATGGAGTAGCATCTTAGCACATATTGATACAACTCTTCTTCTTCTTCTTCACCTTCTTCTCATTTATCATCATTCTCTTCTTCTCCAAAATAAGTTCCCAATATTGTTGAAATAAGTGATAAGTTCCAAATTTCCAATGCAAGAAGATGGGACTATGGAGTTTTTTACATTCCTTGCCCTATTACCATAGGTAAAAAAAATATTGCTGTGCGAAAAAAATTATGGTACCCCAATTTCTAAATTTCTATACGTTTCAAGGTCCCCCGAGTGCAAAAAAGTGGTTTTTGGGTATTGGTCTGTGTGTGTGAGTGTGTGTGTGTGTGTGTGTGTGTGTGTGTGTGTGTGTGTGTGTGTATGAGTGTATGTACGTCTGTGTACACGATATCTCATCTCCCAATTAATGGAATGACTTGAAATTTTGAACTTAAGGTCCTTACAATAAAAGGATCCGACACGAACAATTTTGATCCAATGCAATTCAAGATGGCGGCTAAAATGGCAAAAATGAGGTGAAAAAAGGGTTTTTCGGGATCTTTTTAAAAACGGCTCCAACGGTTTTAATCAAATTTATACCTGAAATAGTCATTGATGAGCTCTATCAACTGCCACAAGTCCCATATCTGTAAAAGTTTAGGAGCATCTATGCAAAGTTCGATTTTAGATTCTCAATTATCAGGCACCAGATACATTTTAAACAGAAAATCTCAAGTGGGAAAGATTGAGCATAAAAATCTCTACAGTTAATGTTCAGTAACATTTTCACGTAAAATTGAAAATAAGCTCGAAATTCGAGAAAATAATATTATTCAATTGCAAAATTTTGGCAACTGTTGATTCTATTGAATCATTCACTATGAAGGGATAGCAGAATTTGTGTGTCTGTAGCGTTATTGTTCTGTCACCAGCTGGCTCAGATCTTTGAATAGTAGACTTGAGATGCGCGAGAGCACTATCGTCAGTTTTCATAACGGCAAGGAAAGTTGTGTGAGTGCACCACACCAGATTTTGTTGTTGATTGATTATCAATTTTTCATTGTTGAGAGACGATCTGGCAACAGAGCAAAGCTAGAAATAAATAGCGTTCTCCGCTTTGTTAAATGATAGACAAGGATAAGAATACCATTGCTAATCAAACACTGCCATTATAACGTGGACCACCTCACTATAGGAAAGATATCTCTTTTTGAAAGACGAGGATAGCATAAAACAATGTTGATCGAATACAACTGCCATCATAACGTGGACCTCACTATGGTTGCACCTTTTTGTTGGCATGGGACAGCCAATAGAAGATAAATCAAACATTGCGGATTGATTGGATCAAGCTGATTAATTCAATTAGTGACTATCACAGATTTTAATCAAATTTTATTGTTTATTATTCAGCACCAGTGAACGAATTTCTATTACTCACACAATTCATTTGGAGTTGTTTTACATGTGGCTTGTCAATAAAATTCAGACCCGACTCGGTGATTTAATTCCGATTTCGATGCAGTATGTCTGAAAAAATTTCTCTCACTCTCTTCCTCATTTTTCATTCCCTCCAACGTTTTTTTCACTCACTTTCTTTCTCTATTTCCATTCTTTCTATAGTTTTCTCTCTCTCATCCTCTTCCTTTCTCTTCATCCTCTCTAACGTTTTATCTGTCTCAATTTCTTCCTCTTTTTAGAATAATATTCATTAATTTATTATCATTTCGCAATGTTGTAATGTTATGAATACAATAGGTTTTTCAAGTCCTGGCATGCGATAAATGAATCAATCTCTCTCCATTCTTTCTATCGTTTTTTCTCTCTCACTCTCTTCCTTTCTCTCCATCTCTCACTCTCTTCCTTTCTCTTCATTCTCTCTAACGTTTTCCTCTCTCACTCTCTTCCTTACTCTTCATTCTCTCCAACGTTTTTCTCTCTCACTCTCTTCCTATTTTTCTCATTCTCTCTACGGTTTTTTCTCTCTCACCTGATTCCTCTTTATTCCATTCTCTCTAACGTTTCTTCTCTCTCACTTCATTCCTCTTTTTTCCATTCTCTCTAACGTTTTTCCTCTCTTATACCCTTGCTTCCTCTTTATTCTCTCTAACGTTTTTCTCTCTCACTCTCTTCCTTCCTCTTCATTCTCTATAACGTTTTTTCTTTCTCACTCTCTTCCTTTCTCCTCATTCTCCATAGCGTTTTTCTCTCTCACTCTCTCCCTCTCTTCCTCATTCTCTCTAACGCTTTTTCACTCACACTTTCTTTCTCTCTAACGTTTCTTCTCTTTCACTTTATTCCTCTTTTTTCCATTCTCTCTTACGTTTTTTCTCTCTCAGTTTCTTCCTCTTTTTTCATTCTCTCTAACGTTTTTCCTCTCTTATACCCTTCCTTCCTCTTCATTCTCTCTAACGTTTTTTCTTTCTCACTCTCTTCCTTTCTCTTCATTCTCTATAGCGTTTTCTCTGACTCTCTCCCTCTTTTCATAACTAATTCTTTCTAACTTTTCTTCTCTCTCACTTTATTCCTCTTCTTTCCATTCTCTCTAACGTTTCTCCTCTCTCATCCCCTTCCTTTCTTTCCATTCTCTCTAACGTTTTTCTTCTCACTCTCTTTCTCTCTTTTCCATTCTATTTAACGTTTCTTCTCTCTCACTTTATTCCTCTTTTTCCCATTCTCTCCAACGTTTTTCTCTCTCACTATCTTTCTCTCTTTTCATTCTCTCTAACGCTTTTCCTCTCTCATCCCCTTCCTATCGTTTCATTCTCTCTAAAGTTTTTTCTCTCTTACTTTATCTTTCTTTTCCATTCTTTCTACCGTTTTTTCCCTATCACACTCTTCCTTTCTCATCATTCTCGTTATTTCGCTCTTACTCTCTTCCTCTCTTGGTAGAGAGTTAGTGGGGAGGATATTTTTAATATTCTTCCCAAAGAATGGACATTGATATGTCGAAAGCTCCGCCAATTTATGTAGATGCATAACAATATGATTATTATCTATAGTTATTATATTACAAATTGCTTTTTCATATCATATACAGTTCAATAGTTATTTTCTTAGTCTATATTATGTAAATTCATCTATAATTTTGCTGTATTGTAAGCTATTGTATATAAGTGTATAAGCCAGTATATATTGTAATCTACATAAATAAAGTACTCAATCAATCAATCAATCAATCTCATCCTCTTCCTTTCTCTTCATCCTCTCTAACGTTTTATCTGTCTCATTTCTTCCTCTTTTTAGAATAATATTCATTAATTTATTATCATTACGCAATGTTGTAATGTTATGAATACAATAGGTTTTTCAAGTCCTGGCATGCGATAAATGAATCAATCTCTTTTCCATTCTTTCTACCGTTTTTTCCCCATCACACTCTTCCTTTCTCATCATTCTCGTTATTTCGCTCTTACTCTCTCCCTCTCTTCCTCATTCTCTCTAACGCTTTTCCTCTCTCATCCCCTTCCTATCGTTTCATTCTCTCTAACGTTTCTTCTCTCTCACTTTATTCCTCTTCTTTCCATTCTCTCTAACGTTTTTTCTCTCTCACTCTCTCCCTCTCTTCCTCATTCTCTCTAACGTTTTTTCTCTCTCACCTGATTCCTCTTTATTCCATTCTCTGTAACGTTTTTCTCTCTCACTCCATTCCTTCCTCTTCATTCTCTCTAACGTTTTTTCTTTCTCACTCTCTTCCTTTCTCTTCATTCTCTATAGCGTTTTTCTCTCTGACTCTCTCCCTCTTTTCATAACTAATTCTTTCTAACTTTTCTTCTCTCTCACTTTATTCCTCTTCTTTCCATTCTCTCTAACGTTTTTCCTCTCTCACCCCCTTCCTTTCTCTTCATTCTCTCTAACGCTTTTCCTCTCTCATCCCCTTCCTTTCTTTTCATTCTCTCTAACGTTTTTCCTCTCACTCTCTTTCTCTCTTTTCCATTCTATTCAACGTTTCTTCTCTCTCACTTTATTCCTCTTTTTCCCATTCTCTCCAACGTTTTTCTCTCTCACTATCTTTCTCTCTTTTCATTCTCTCTAACGCTTTTCCTCTCTCATCCCCTTCCTATCGTTTCATTCTCTCTAACGTTTTTTTCTCTCTTACTTTATCTCTCTTTTCCATTCTTTCTACCGTTTTTTCCCCATCACACTCTTCCTTTCTCATCATTCTCGTTATTTCGCTCTTACTCTCTCCCTCTCTCTAGAGTGGTAGAACCGCACCGAAAATCCGGGTTCCTTTATATCCATAATCCTCTATATTCCACATCCTTACCCATCACCTAGCCTTGATATCCTCTCAGTTGAACCTTACATTTTTCTCCACTTCCCTGTCCCATCTGATTCATTACATTAATTGAGTAATTTGTATGAATTTCCATGGATATCTCTCACTATGTATTGTATTTAATTGAATTAATTTGAAAGTGTTTGCCATAGGTCTTGTCTGACCTGGCGATGTAACATGTATTGAATTAATAACAAATATATCCCGATCGTGTGTTAATGGAAAGGATATATCAATTTGTATTCTTTTCAGAGAATCGAGAAGTATTTGTTGAAACACCGCCGATTCATGTAGTTACATCACAATATCATATTATCGTTATACAAATTGCATTCAATCTTGATTATTATTATTCAATCTTCCATAATTTGTGAAATTTGTTAAATAATAAGCGAAACTGTCATTTGATGTAATGATTTCAGTGTTTCTTCTATCCATATTGTAGGAATCTAGACCTCTCTGGAGCCGATTACCTGTCTGTATATGGGAACTAGCCGTCAGGCTCGCTTCGCTCGCCATATCCGTCTAGCCAGGGGGCTCCGCCCCCTGGACCCCCGACTGGATTGTCCAAGGATGAGATTAGCAGGCTCGCTTCGCTCGCCTGCATTTTTATCATGTTAGGACAATCCAGTCGGGGGTCCAGACTAAACGTCTGGCTAAACGGATATGGCGAGCGAAGCGAGCCTGACGGCTAGTAATATAATATTCCCAGGATTGAAGTAGCAGTGCCCAATCAATTTTTCCTCGATAAATGCATTTAAATCTTCAACTTGGTGCCAACCTAACAAAGTCAACTCAACTTAATGCCACCTGACAAAATTATTAATTTAGTTGCCAGTTAACAACTGTTTCGAAGAGGTACTCTATCTAGATTATAGTTCTATAGTAACATATGATATGGAAATTTCAATTATAATTAAGAGATTGGGAGAAGAAGAATATACATGCTAAAAGACGAACTTTAAACCCTTAAAAACAACCCTTAGAGTTGAAATATTGCCAAAAGATTTCTTAGTGCGCCTCTAAAGGGCCAACTGAACATACCTACCAAATTTGAACGTTTTTGGTCCGGTAGATTTTTAGTTATGCGAGTGAGTGAGTGAGTGAGTGAGTGAGTGAGTGAGTGAGTGAGTGAGTCAGTCAGTGAGTGAGTGCCATTTCGCTTTTATATATATAGATAATTCAATCCAACCTGACCATAGATAATATTTAGGGCCGGATTCCGAGCTTTAGATTTAGTTAAGTTCTAGACTTTAAACAGCTGGAGTCAAAAAATTGGCTCCCAAAAACGGGGTGTAGTAGCAGTTTTTATGATAATCTCATTATTTTCTCATCTCTATAATATTGGAAACGTTCTTTCTTGACGAAATGAAACATCCCCAAATAATTCGAAATTGCTGAAACTTCACACTTTTTTCTATTATTCATTGTTATTTGTATTCAATTTTCTAGTTACTCGAAATCTAATTTAAACGTGGACTGTGACTACACCCCATTTCAGAATAGTTATTTGTGCAACTAGTGCGCAAAGTGACAGTTTGCTGCACCGAAAGAAACGTTTACCTTAGAAACGGTTTTACATTGATAAAAACCTTAATCCAAAAATCCTAAATTCCTCGTTGTCCTTGGTTATAATATCTAATACTAATAATTAGCGCGTTGTGCTTGGTTGCACCTCTGCTCACTATAGCAGCCACAGCAGTCACTGTTACCAACTTCATTTTGATTTTGCTGCACTGTTGCTCCATATAACCTACTAAGTATTTTGCGTTGCCATGTTGCAAATCTGGAGTGCAGAAAAATTTTTCCCGCACTAGAGCGGAAAAGTGATTCTTTGCGTTCTGTAATCAGTGCAGCAATGGCCACTTTTCAACGTAACTGTAGGAAAAGTCAATTTTCTGACTCCAGCTGTAAGATGTTTAGAACTGAGCTGAATCCCGAGCGCAGAAACCGGCTCTAAAGCGGTCGTCACACCAACGTCTGCTAGCGGTAGCGAGCTCGCTCCCGCGGAGGTAGTTTTTCTGGAAGCAGTTCACACCAAAAAACGTCCGCCAGCGATAGTTTGGTTTTGTTCTTGTTTTGATGATAGGCTGGTTCTCTAGAAGTGGGGGAAGGCCGGCAACCAGAGTGCAGTACTGTATCATCCCACTCATCCCACTCCCTATCTATTCTCGTACCATCTTTATAATTGTCGTTTCTGAAATCCCATATTATGGGTCGTTTCCTCACTTCTTCAATTAATGCTTCCATTGAAGCAATAGTTGATTAAGAATAGATGAAGATTAACCCTCAACTGGTATGGTGTCATTGGGGTCACACTCAAGGTATGGTTGGGTCAAAAATGACCCCAAATTTAAAAAAATAAAAAAATACTCTTAGATGTATAATTAAGTAAAATCAAATAAGAACATAGTCTACTCGTTGTTCCAAGACCATTTACAATATGAAATTACAGTTTAAAAAATATTTATGTTGAAAAAATCTGAAGCATGTCAAGAATGTGCAATACTATTTTTGAAAAAATAAAAAAAATACATCCTGTTGAACAAAAGTCTCTTCTGTGTTCTTATGTCATAGAGTATGAGTCCATCTCCAAAAAAACCTGTAATAACATAGTTTTTATCAGTTCACAAAAAAACTGACATAGGTGAAAGTTATGTACTGAAAATTTTCAAAAAATCTTACATTTTGTATGGAAATGTTCTCTCTACTTTGGTAAATCTCAGTTTTTTTATTGAATATAATATCCCTGATGTTCTCTTTTTGTGTTACATTATTTCTTATAAAAATCTCTCACACATTTTTTATAGATAAATTGAATTTATAGATTCACAGATTGAATCCCCTTTAATGGTATGGCTGGGTCAAATGTGACCCAGCCAACGATTATCTTTGTTTCTGAACTTATCTTTCTGTAGAATTGTATTAGGGCCCAAAAATCATTTACCTTCATGAAAGAAGTAATAGTATTATCAATAAATAATAATAATGATAATAATAATTATAATAATAATAATAATAATAATAATAATAATAATTATAATAATAATAATAATAATAATAATAATAATAATAATTACACAAAAGCCAATTACACAAAAGCCAATCAAATTCAATTGGTATAAAATTACATCATTTGATGGAACCAATGCAACAAAATCCCAATATATGGTGATTATGAGGTAATTATATCATTATGTGATATATAAGTGAGTAAGTAAGTAATTGATTAAGTAATAAGTAATATATTATGGTAATTACGGTGATTGAATTTAGTTGGCCTTTGTGTAATTATCTGTAAGAATAACCATTGAAAGTATGGTTGGGTCAAACGTGACCCAGAAATTGAAAAACCGAATTCACTACTCACGGTATGGCTGGGTCAAAACTGACCCAAAACGCTAATAAATCGCAAACTACACGCACGAGCAGTTAGAGCAAACTGGCAATTTGTAGTGGTGGCGGAAGTAGGAGAATACAAGGGGGGAGAGGGCGATCGACAGGATTATTCCTGCAAAAGATAAGAAAGTGTAGTCGGCTGGGTCAGTTTTGACCCGACCATACCAGTTAAGGGTTGAATAAATATAATTGAATAATTTGAATAAAATGATGGACAACGAAAATGACAATGCAAAAACGGAAGACAATGCAAATGACAATAGCTCAATTCCGACTGCAACACAAAATGTTGCGTCGTTGTAGGCATGCAAATAACTCATTGTCACGTGTGAGTCTCGGTATTCTGCGCATGCGCTACCGATGGCGAAGTTCTGGAGTTGGCTTTCCATGTTATTAGATTGGCCACGTCAGACCGAGCTCACTACCGCTAGCGGTACTCCCACTAGGAGACGTTTCAAAAGTTCGCCTGGCTCGCGAAGTGAAACTACCGCCGAGGTACTACCTCCGCGGTAGCGAGCTCGGTGTGACCTGCACAACTTAATAACATGGAAGGCGAGTTTTTGACTTCGCTACCGCCGCGGACGCGAGCTCGGTGTGACCTGCCCTTAAAGGTAGGCGCACACAGATCGTCATCGGATTTGATGCATTGTTTTCAATTGGAGTGCGCATACCTTTACAGTTAGCAACCCATATGAATGAGATTTGTGAAATTCTTTAAAACAACAAGGTCACCAACACGAAACAATACTACACAAAATTTGAAAAACAACAAGGTCACCAACACAAAACTTTTAATTTTTCATTCAACATGACCGCTTACAGGTGACACAAATGCGCCATGTTTGGATGGTGATGGGACTCACTTTGAAAGGAGTAATATGTAGATTTGAGTAATGAGAGTACAAATCAAGGAAAATTAACAGTTGAAGAATAGTTATTTGTGCAACTAGTGCGCAAAGTGACAGTTTGCTGCACCGAAAGAAACGTTTACGCCCGAGCCGTAGGCGAGGGCGGAATGGTTTCTTGAGTGCAGCAGAGGAACTTTGCGCACGTATTTCACATTAAGTTTTTCCTACAGTTACCATTGAATATGAAAAGTGGGTAATTATGGGTAAAATTGCCTGAAATCCATCAAATAACTTAGTAGTGTTTGAATGGCGGGGGGCAGCTGTGTGGTGTGTGCTGTGGTGGCACTGTGCTGTTGCTGTCCTCGTTATAATATATAATAGTAATAATTAGCGCGTTGTGCTTGGTTGCACCTCTGCTCACTATAGCAGCCACAGCAGTCACTGTTACCAACTTCATTTTGATTTTGCTGCACTGTTGCTCCATATAACCTACTAAGTATTTTGCGTTGCCATGTTGCAAATCTGGAGTGCAGAAAAATTTTTCCCGCACTAGAGCGGAAAAGTGATTCTTTGCGTTCTGTAATCAGTGCAGCAATGACCACTTTCCAACGTAACTGTAGGAAAATATAATATCTTAGCACAAGGAATAGTTGGTGATAGCTCAGGCATATACATATTCATTCACAGCCTCTCAATACCCATAAGCTATTGCATCAAATCCAATCGTCCAATCCGTCTGATGACGATCTGTGTGCGCCTACCTTTAGAGTATTATTCTAATTGTAGAACTTATAATATTATAGGACAATAAGTAAATAGAAATCATACTCATTTTCATCTATACAATAATTGATGACATATAGTGTCTATCTATCCATGACATATAGTATTATATAGCTAAATTTGTGACTCATAGATGGTGAACTATCCTTTCCAAAACTCATTACTTTAAATTGAGGAGCTTAATTGGTACTGAGTTATAATTACTGCATCAATTATATTGTCGAATTCCAATGCCAATTAGTGTGGGTCACATTGGTGTACCACAAGGGATCTCAATTTAGGGTCATGCTCCATTGTATTAACTTGGGACACAATATATCCACATCTAGCGAAACTGAGCAGACATATAACGTTGAGTATCGGACACAAGATAACTGGGAATTTTTTCGGGTAACGTAACGTGTTACTTGTAGCGTATCAGACAAAAAAGAACTGGGAAATTCAATTTGGGTTGGGCTAGTCTATCCTCATCTTCTGGTGAGAATTTAACGGCGCAGAGACGAAATAACGAAATCAATTTCAACAATTCACGGATAGACATACGTAGTACTGTGTCTGTTACGCTACGTTACTGGTGGCCTATCATGTATTTTTTGTAGCCTGTCAGACAAAAAAGGAGTGGGAAATTCTATCTGGGTTGGGCTAGTCTAATATGATCTCCTAGTGAAAATTCAAAAGACGAAATAACGAATACTGTGTCTGTTATATTATGTTACTCTGACTGTTGAGTTACGTTCCTGGTAGCGTATCAGTTATTTTTTGTAGTGTATCAGACAAAAAAGAACCAGGAATTCTATTTGGGTTAGGCTAGACTAATCTCATCTACTATATTAAAAACCACGTTTCAATGGCCGTGGAGGAAGATAGCAGAACAACGTTGCCGATCCTCTGTCTTGTCGATGCCTTCTATAGACGGGGGCTGATACAGGTTTATTGATGTAATATTCACTGTTCATTTTCGTTTGGAATAATCAATGATATTTTTCAATAATTTCATAATGAATTTTCACAATTAAGATGAATTATTTTGTTAATCAATTATTAATTCTACATTGTTGAAAGACGATCAGGCAACAGAGCAAAACGAGAAAGAGATAGCGCTTCCTCTTTGCGCTATCCGCTGTCCGCTTTGTTGAATGATAGACAAGGATAGAAATATCATTGCTAATCAAACACTGTCATCCGCTTTGTTGAGTTATAGACAAGGATAATCAAACACTGCCATTATAACGTGGACCTCACTATGATACAAAAATCTGGTGTGGTACACTCACACAACTTTCCTTGCTCATTGATCTATAAGCCTCATTAACGAGGATAATTCAGGGAATAACATTATGCCGATTGGCGGCTAAATAATTAAAACTACGATTATACTATTGTGATTGTGTACAGAGTACATTTTCCTTTGTTTGAATTATGAAATTTGAGGATTTTTTGAAAGTTGACAAAACAGCTGTTCCACAAATAAAATGTCGACATTGTTCTTTTGAATAAAGTGCTCTACCTACCAACCTCACGCACGAGAAGGAGGTTACAAAGTGAATTTCTCAAGGATGGGGGTGGACTCCCTGTTAATTTCTCAGGGAGGAGACTCATGCCAGTTGATAGAGCTGATATATAACTATATATACGGGGTATGAATTTGAAAAAAAATTGGTCAAGAAATTTTTGAGAAAATCGTGATAGAAATTTAACAAAATTCATTCTTCTCAAGAATATTACGGAGCTCCTGCAATTTTCCCAGGAATGAGACTCATGTCAGTTGATAGGGCTAATAAAGAGCTATCTAGGGTATAAATTTGAAGAGAATTGTTACAGCCGTTTCCGAGAAAACCATGAAAAACATGGTTTTTTTAGCCATTATCCGCCATTTCTTCCGCCATTTAGAATTAAATTCTATTGAATTTCTTATTGTTTGATCCTCATGGTATAAGGACCTTAAGTTTAAAATTTCAAGTCAATCGGTTAATTAGGAATGGAGTTATCGTGTTCACAGACACACACACCCACACACACAGACCAACACCCAAAAATCATGTTTTTGAACTCAGGGGACCTTGAAACGTATAGAAAACATGGAACTGGGGTACCTTAAATTTTTTTGGAAAGCAATACTTCCCATACCTATGGTAATAGGGCGAGGAAAGTAAAAAGAAATTAACTTTATTGTGGACTTGTGTATGAGGCGGGTTGAATAACCTACTCTTTCATAATATCACATAGATTCATGGTAGCTGATACAGGTTTATTGATGTAATATTAACTGTTCATTCTCGTTTTAAAGAATCAATCATTTTTTATTAAGCAAGAAATCATATTTTCCAATAATTTCATAAAGAATTTTCATAATAAATTAAGATGAAATATTTTGTTAATCAATGATTATTTCTACATTGTTGAAAGACGATTGGGCAACAGAGCAAAGCGAGAAAGAGATAGCGCCGAGCGCTTTGTTGAATGATAGACAAGGATAGAAATACCATTGCTAATCGAACACTGCCATTATAACGTGAACCTCACTATAGAGAAAATTTAACAGCGCAGAGACAAAAAAACTCTGGTTACATTAATTACGAATGGACACGTAGTTCCGTGTCTCTGTCTGTTACGTTACATTACTGTGTCTGTGTCTGTTACGCTACGTTACTCTGTTCATGTATGTCTGGTTAGATCCACTGGTCAGCTATAAATGACGTTAATGCTTGCCATTCAACCAATCCAAATAGTTTAAAGTGAATTTTAGGATGGTTTTGTTGCATGTGGGAGAGACTCCAACTCTATTGAAAATCCTTGGTGATCCGTCGACCAGTACTCTTAATTTTCTCAATTAGCCTACTAGACTCACGTACTGCTTTTGTAAAGTAACCAAATAGATTTTCTCTCACTCGACATTTGAATACTTTACTATAGTGAGGTCCACGTTATAATGGCAGAGTTTGATTGGCAATGGTATTGCTATCCTTGTCTATCATTCAACAAAGCGGATTAAGCTATCTTTTTCTCACTTTGCTCTGTTGCCAGATCATCTTTCAGCAATGAAGAATAATAATTGAAGCTTCGCTCGTTATTTTTATTTATTGATAAACAGAACACAATTTTCTAAAAATCTGGTGTGGCGCACTCACACAACTTTCCTTGCCGTTATGAAAATTTATCACCTGACGCTAGTGTACTCGCGCATCTCAACTCTACTATTCAATGATCCATACCAGCTGGTGACAGGACAATAACGCTGGAGACACACGAAGTCTGCTATCTCTTCATAGTGGATGATTTAATAGAATCAACAGTTGCCAACAGTTTGCAATATTGAAATAATAACATTTTCTCGAATTTCATGCTTATTTTAAATTTTAGGTGAAAATGTTATTGAACATAAATTGTGGAGATTTTCATGCTTAATCTTTTCCACTTGGAATTTTTGATTCGAATTGTATCTGAAGCCTGATAATTGAGAATCCAAAATCAAACTTTGCATAGATGGTGCAGTGCTTCTGAAATTTTTACAGATATGGGACTCGTAGCAGTTGATAGAGCTGATCCTTGGCTGAAACAGATGAGACTTTCGTCGTCTGTGGATAGTAAAAAGTGAGCGAGTGATTCTGTGGTAATTCAAAATATCGCATCTCCGAAATTCATAAGCTGACTTATAGCTAGCTGTTGAATATAAACACGATCATTTTAGAGAATTGTGTTCTGTTTATCAATAAATAAAAATAACGAGCGAAGCTCGGTGCCCCGATATTATGATATGAAAAAAGCAATATGAAATAACTATAGAAGATATTGTTATGCATCTACCTAGATTGGCGGAGCTTTGGACATATCAATGTCCATTATACGGGAAGAATATTTAAAGTATCCTTTCCAGTAACTCTACAGGAGGCAGTGAGAATGAAGTAAAAATGATGTTAGAAAGCAGAAAAGTGAGAAGTTAGTCCTTCAGGACACATCAATCGTAATTCGGAACGGTGTTACACATTCTAATGACTTGATACATTCAATTCCAAACTCCACCGCATGAGAGTTTGAAATTTGAAAAAAGCGAGGAATTCAAAATTGTCTGCCACCACAGATGGATATGCCCTTGAGACATCCATGGAGGGGGAAATTGCAAGCTTTTTTGAGACCATTGTCACAGTGGATAGAAAATTAAATAACGTTTAAGGGTTGGCATGTGGGTCAAAGGGGATCGATGCAAAGTCTAGGGTTTTTTTTGGCTTCGGTCCAGGTTTTCATGTGATAATTCTACATTCCACACCTACTAGTGGTTCTCCTCCTCCTTCTTGTTCTCCTCCTCCTCCCCTTCATCATCATCATCATCCCACTCCTCTTCCCCCCACCGCTATTCTTCTTCCTCTTCATACTCTTCCACCTCCTCCTCCTCCTCTTTCTACTCCTTCACCAGCACCATTCCCTCCTCCTCTACCACCTCCACATCCTCCTCCACCCCCTTCTCCTCCTCCCGACAATCAACCAACGCTGAATCGATACAAAATTTTATCCCGGAGTTGAATCAATTACCGCCCAATAACTTTCTAATTCTGTCAGCTGTGCTTTTAGGATATTAAGTTTGGTTTTTTGGTCCTGCAAAATTATTTCTTCAATATGTATATATTCCCTTTTTCAGTGATAAAAATGTGAAATATCCCTTCTTTGTTTTATTGGTGAGAAAAATGTGAAATATTCCTCCTATGTTTATTTGGTTTTACGCATCTGAATTTAAAAATCTTTTTTGTGAAAATGATTAAGGTCTAAAAAATTTTGTGAAGTGAACAACTATCTTGTGTTGAACAAATATTATTTTGTGAAGATTTAACCTATCTCGGACTATGTGTAACCTTGTGCCGAAATTTTTTTTTTTTAAATTATACCTTCTCCAAGATAATTTTTATTAGAGTGCTGGATTAACTTGCGATTCTCACAGTATTGGAGTAGCTCCATGATGTAATTCAACACATTAAGTAATTAGATTCTAATATTTCCTCTATTGTTATTCAACGTTTTCCTCGAGTACTTGGAATTGTTGCAGACGCTAAATCATCATGAAAAGTCAGTTGAACATCCATTCTATTGCTGAGTCTTCTACTTCGATTAAGGGAATTTTACTATATTCTGTCTTTGTTAGTTGTATTCTTTTCTCGTTCTATTGAGGGAAATTATTGTCCTCCCCACCACGTCCTTTGTAATTTGGTATCTTTTATTAGCTTCATTGCTAAGCCTGATACCTATTTTTGAGCCTGATTCGGTCGACTTGGAGACCTGAACAAGAGACCGCTTTTAGATTCTGTAAAGTACAGACATGTTTTCTGAGCTATATCATTCAATTTTCCGATTGAATCATGTTTTATTCACCTTGTTTTTCGTTCTCTCCTGGAGACTAAAGCTTAATAATTGGGAATCCTATTATATCCCATCAGTTTTGTAATTGAAAATTTTTCTTCAACTTATTAATGTCATGATTTATTTAATTGACTGAGCGAAGTGAGGTCTAAGATTCAAGTCGACGGTTTGGCATTTCTCTTAATGTTTAAATGTTTATATGTTCAAATTAATGTTTAAACGTTCAAATGTTCAAATGTTTAAATGTTTATATGTTTTTATGTTGCGCATTTACGGTGAAACGCAGTGATAGATTTTCATGAAATTTGACAGGTATTTTCCTTTTTGAATTGCGCGTCAACGTATATACAAGGTTTTTGGAAATTTTGCATTTCAAGGATAATATAAAAGGAAAAAGGAGCCTCCTTTATACGCCAATATTACCGTAAAAATCAGACTATAGAATTATTCATCATAAATCAGCTGTCTAGTGGTCTATAATACTACCCGTTCAAAAACATCGAACATCTTGAAAATTGTATTTTTCCATCAACGCTGTAGACAGTTGCAGCCAGACCTGATAACAGCGCTCACACTCACATTCCGGGACGACACGTCACGGTACGATATAGGACAGAAAGTTTTTTTTTTATTAAGGATTTTTTCGAGACATTTTCAATTGATAAATTATTTATTAATTTTTGAGAAAACATAACAACAGGCCAATGTAACCATAGAGAAACAATAGCGTAAGTAGATATCCCATGGTATAGGGAATTTATGTCGCAACTTTTACTGTTATCTCAAGCCGATTACTGTCGACTATTGTCAATTTTCACTGTTTTGTTGGGGCGATAGTGTATGAACGGCACAATTTGAGAGACTACCAGCGTCACACAACTGCATAGGAAAGAACTTCGTTAACTATTGGCTTGGGATAAAAGTAAAAGTTGCGACATAAACGCCCTATACCATGGAATATCTACTTATGCTATCGTTCCTCTATGATGTAACTCACTGAGCACGAGGTCTACTGTTCACAGAACTACTAGTTTATTCAGAGCGGTTGACTGCTGCAGTATTCATTTATTTTGGGCTATATGGATTGATAACAGTCGAAAACCCATTTAAGGTTTTTTTTCTGTTCGTGTATTCAGAATAATTATTCGAGGATTGAGCTGTAAATATGCCTTGCTGTCGAACGAGGGCTGACGAATTCGCCGACCGAGATGGCCGGTGATATCGGACATCTGACCTTGCCGTGCGCGGCTGAAAGATGATCTTCGATCTGACGCCACTAGCCCGATGCCTGGAGGCCATCACTCTTCACCCTCATCCATCACCCTTTGGACACCGGACTCGAGGACGACAGATCTTAGATAAGTACTTGATACCCTCCACTACAATATCAGATTTGCCCCTGTAAATTTGGTCTCTTAAAGACATGAGTATTTGCTCTCTTAAAGACAGATTTATTATTTGATTATTCATGTAAAGATGTGTTTGTAATACTTTCGTTATTATTTTCATCATTATAAGAGCAGTCAGTCAACCGCATATCTATGTTCTTATTTCCAAGACCCTCAAACCACTGGAATTAGGATCGCATCATGACCAGATTCGAATCGGCAGACCTCAGTGCCTAGCACAATTTCAACAACTAAGCCTTCTCTGACAAAATCATTTGTCACCAGGAGAGCGGCTTAACCTCATTCAAGATTTGGAGAGGAATAGCACAAGGCTACCTTATTTTTTCTCTCCCTATCATTTCTATGATGTACTTATTGTATCAATCAATAGAACGTGAGAGAATCATGCCTCATGAGAAATATATTTTCCTACAGTTACGTTGAAAAGTGGCCATTGCTGCACTGATTACAGAAGGCAAAGAATCACTTTTCCGCTCCAGTGCGGGGAAAATTTTTCTGCACTCCAGATTTGCAACATGGCAACGCAAAATACTTAGTAGGTTATATGGAGCAACAGTGCAGCAAAATCAAAATGAAGTTGGTAACAGTGACTGCTGTGGCTGCTATAGTGAGCAGAGGTGCAACGAAGCACAACGCGCTAATTATTACTATTATATATTATAACGAGGACAGCAACAGCACAGTGCCACCACAGCACACACCACACAGCTGCCCCCCGCCATTCAAACACTACTAAGTTATTTGATGGATTTCAGGCAATTTTACCCATAATTACCCACTTTTCATATTCAATGGTAACTGTAGGAAAAACTTAATGTGAAATACGTGCGCAAAGTTCCTCTGCTGCACTTAACAAACCATTCCGCGTAAACGTTTCTTTCGGTGCAGCAAACTGTCACTTTGCGCACTAGTTGCACAAATAACTATTTCATTTCATTTACTACTTCAACTCACATGGAATCATAATGAAGAGAAATATCAATGCACGGAAAAATCTGGTGTTTCGCACTCACACAAATCACACAAGATCTGCCAGCTGGTGACAGGACAATAACGCTGGATACACACGAAGTCTGCTATCTCTTCATAGTGAATGATTTAATAGAACCAACAGTTGCCAACAGTTTGCATTATTGAATAAACACATTTTCTCGAATTTCGTGCTAATTTCCAATTTTAGGTGAAAATCTTACGGAACATTAATTGAAGAGATTTTCATGCTCAATCTTTTCCACTTGAATTTTTTTGTTTGAATTGTATCTGAAGTCTGAAGATTGAGAATCTAAAATCAAACTTTGTATAGATGGGGCAAAGCTCCTGAAACTTTTACAGATATAGGACTTGTTGCAGTTGATAGAGCTTATCAATGACTATATTTCAGGTATGAATTTGATCAAAATCGTTGGAGCCGTTTACGAGAAAATCGCGAAAATCCCTGTTTTTGACAACATTTTCGCCATTTCAGCCGCCATCTTGGATTACATATGATCGAAATTGTTCGTGTCAGATTCTTATAGTGTAAGGACCTTACGTTCCAAATTTCGAGTCATTCCGTTAACTGGGAGATGAGATATCGTGTACACAGACGCACATACACTCATACACACACACATACAGACCAATAACCAAAAACCACTTTTTTGGATTCAGGGGACCTGAACGTATAGAAATTTAGAAATTGGGGTACCTCAATTTTTTTCAGAAAGTAATAAGAAATACTTTCCTTACCCATGGTAATAGGGCAAGGAAAGTAAAAAGAGAGAAACGAATTCACAATTATTGTGTTGGACATTGATATATGCGCTTGTTGTGGAAGGCAGTCATTAAATTTTGAAAAACAAATTAGTAGTTGATTCAGAGCACATCGGAAGATTCTCACCTTATTTTTGAGATTATACTCCACTATTCGCACCCTCCAAAAAACAAGGCAGTCGCGTATGTTGAGAGGGGTGCACTAATTATGAAATACGGGCAATTAGGGGAAGCCGGAATTTTTATTGCATTTTTTAACGGCTTGCGCCATCCCATAAATATATCAGCTCTTATTCGACCTCACTCACTCTCACCCACTCACTCACTCGCTCTCTCTCTTACACTCACACACTCTCACCCCTTCCCTTCCCACACTCACACTCTCGCTCGCTCTTTTTCTCGCTCCCTCTCTCTCTCTCTCTCTCTTCTCTCTCATACCCTACACCGATGTTCTTCCAAGAATGAAAACCAACATTCTTGGGAGAGATCGAGGATAATAATTAGTGTAAAAATACCTCTATGATTAAACATGTATTTCACAAAACACTTATTAGGTGAATATTGTTTTTTTCAGCTTTTTCTTATTCTCCTGTCTCCTGTCTCCTTCTTCTTCTTATCCTCCATCTTATTCCTCTTCTCCTTCTCCTTCTTTTTATTCCACCACCTCTTTCTCCACCTCCTCCTTCTTTTTATTCCACCACCTCTTTCTCCACCTCCTTCTTCTTTTTATTCCACCACCTCTTTCTCCACCTCCTTCTTCTTTTTATTCCACCACCTCTTTCTCCACCTCCTTCTTCTTCCAATTATCCTCCACTACTCCTCCTACTCCCCATTCCCCACCTTCTTTTCTTCCTCCTTGAATTTTCTCCTCCTTGAATCTTGAAGACCCTATTCTCCTTCTTCTTTTTCTTCTTTCTTCTCCTCCACCTCTTTCTGCTCCTTTAACTTCTTCTCTCCCTTCTCCTCCGTCTTTTCCTTCCATTCCCCTTTCTTCTTCCAATTATTCCCAACTACTTCTAATTTTTCTCTCTCTTCTTCTTCTACTTCTCCTTTTCCTCCCTCTCCCAATCCTGCTCCTTCTTTCCTTTCTTCTTGAATTTTCCTCCTCTTGAATCTTGAAAACCCTATTCTTCTTTTTCTTCTTCTTTTTCTCCTCGACCTCTTTCTCCTTCTTTAACTTTTTCTCCTTCTTTTTCTTCCATTCCTCCTTTTCCTTCTTACTGTCCCCCACTACTTATACTTCTTCTCTCTTTTCTTCTCCTCCTTTTTTCACTCCTTCTTCTTCTCATTTCCCACCTTCTTCCATGAATTTTCTCTTCCTCCTCGAATCTTGAAAATCCTTATTGTTTTTCTTCTTCTTCTTCTGCACCACCTCCTCCTCCTTCCACTACTTCAACATCATCTTAAGAATTGTGATTTTTTGAATTTCAACAATTTTCTTTTTTTGTGTTTCAGTCAAAAAAAAAAATCTTCCAATGATTTGAACTGATCTCATTGCTAGCGATCAGATACGTGTCTCTGCTAGCAATTATTGCCGGTAAAATGAGTACAACAAGGATTTCAGTTATGTTATATCTAATTTATTCTTATTATTCCTAGAATAGAGTATATTCTGAATTTCTGTATGATGTACCTAATTATTATGTGAATTTGTAATTGTATAAATCTTGTATCAATGGAAAATAAATTGAATTGAATTGAATTGAATTGAATTGAATTGAATCTTCTCCTTCTCCTCCTCCTACTCCTCCTAAATATCATCAGAATATGCACTCTCAATTAGTTATTTGTGCAACTAGTGCGCAAAGTGACAGTTTGCTGCACCGAAAGAAACGTTTACGCCCGAGCCGTAGGCGAGGGCGGAATGGTTTCTTGAGTGCAGCAGAGGAACTTTGCGCACGTATTTCACATTAAGTTTTTCCTACAGTTACCATTGAATATGAAAAGTGGGTAATTATGGGTAAAATTGCCTGAAATGCATCAAATGTTTTTCTGTGTAATTTCATTATTGATAAGAACCTTAATTTATTGTCAAATTGAATAAAAATGTTGTCCTTGGTTATAATATATAATGAATAATAATTAGCGCGTTGTGCTTGGTTGCACCTCTGTTCACTATAGCAGCCACAGCAGTCACTGTTACCAACTTCATTTTGATTTTGCTGCACTGTTGCTCCATATAACCTACTAAGTATTTTGCGTTGCCATGTTGCAAATCTGGAGTGCAGAAAAATTTTTCCCGCACTAGAGCGGAAAAGTGATTCTTTGCGTTCTGTAATCAGTGCAGCAATGGCCACTTTTCAACGTAACTGAAGGAAAAATAATATTTATCTTGCAGCACAGAAATAATTGATTTCGTAACACAGACAGAGAATATGGTCTTGAAGTCGTTGATCAGGATAGCCTCGTGATCCAATCCGTTTGGCTAGCAGAGAAATGTTGATGGTATTCCACTGTTAATGTACAAGATCAACATCAAAGGCATTCTCAATCAAATTTAGGTTGCAGTCAAAAGCCTAGTTCCAGCAAGGACACTTGGGTTCCAGTCAAAAGCCTACCTACAGCAAGGATACTTGAGAAACCAGTATCAAGTAGATCGTGATTTCAAGTACCGATATCTTGATTTGAGGAAAGTGATTGAGTGAGGACGAGTGTATCTTATCGCACAATTAAGTAGAGCAGGTGAAGTGTGCTCGGTACTCTTGTTGGAATGGTATCCGTTTGAGGCCAGTTCTGCTATGGGACAGTTATGAGCTACAAAGACATTTCTCAGTGCTCTGTGATATTGTCTGTCTGTTCAGGAAGTTGGCTCCCCACGCTAACTGTGAGTGTTCTCATGAAAACTGGACTACATTCCAGAGATCTGGATACAAATCATCTATCCTATTATATTGAGCGAGTAATTTCTGTATATATTTTTACTTTCCTTGTCCTATTACCATAGGTAAGGAAAGTATTGCTTTAAAAAAAATTAAGGTACCCTAATTTCAAGTTTTCTATACGTTTCAAGGGTCCACTGAGTCCCAAAACATGATTTTTGGGTGTTGGTCTGTGTGTGTGTGGGTGTATGTGTGTATGTCTGTGAACACGATAACTGCATTCCTAATCGAACGATCGACTTGAAACTTTGAACTTGAGGTCCTTATACCATGAGGATTCGACAATAAGAAATTCAATGGAATTGAATTCAAAATGGCGGAAAAAATGGCGGATAATTACTTAAAAACCATGTTTTTCACAGTTTTCTCGAAAACGTCTCCAACGACTCTCTTCAAATTTATACCATAGATTTATACCATAGCCCTATCATAGATAAGCCCTATCAACTGGCATGAGTATCATTTCTGGGAGAATTGCAGGAGCTCCGTAATATTCTTGAGAAAAATGACGGATAATCACTAAAAAACCATGTTTTTTCACGATTTTCTCAAAAATGACTTGACCGATTTTTATATTTCGTTATCTATATTCATATTTTTATATTTGGTTATTTATATTTATATTTGGTTATTTATATTTATATTTGGTTATTTATATTATATTTGGTTATTTATATTTATATTTGGTTATTCATGTCCAACGGATCTCGAAAACGATTTTCACGGAATTTGGAACATGGTTGGTTTATGATATGAACATTCGATTGCACTGGGTCACAACCCTGAGAAAAGGGTTTGGCTCCAGAGCAAAGCTCGGTCCCCCGATATCAAACATCTAAACATATAAACAGGAATTGATTGTTTAAAAGTATAGGATAATTTGATTATTTTGTACGAGAATGAACAGTTAAAATTACATCAATAAACCTGTATCAGCTACTGTGAATTTATGTTATGCAGGAGTAAGTTATGCAACCCGCATCAAACACTAGTCCACAATAAAGTAATTTCTTTTTGTATTATAGTGAGCTCACGTTGTCTTTCAACAATGTAGAATTATCAATATGGCAACAGAAAAATGTGTCAGCAGGGAATTTTTTTTCGCCTGTGACATGTCTGTGTTGGCAGCCCTGTAGCGGTTGGAATACACAGAGAAAGAGCCAGACAACAATATTCAGCTGAGTTTGAACCTTGACATTGTTGTTTGTACTATCCAACTGAGCATAAAAACTACAAGCATAAAACGTTGTCTTTAACAATGTAGAATTATCAATATGGCAACAGAGAAATGTGTCAGCAGGGAATTTTTTTCGCCTGTGACATGACTGTGTTGGCAGCCCTGTAGCGGTTGGAATACACAGAGAAAGAGCCAGACAACAATATTCAGCTGAGTTTGAACCTTGACATTGTTGTTTGTCCTATCCAACTGAGCATAAAAACTACAAATGACACCATGACAAATCAGCATGAGTAAGTTGATTTTTATATTCATTGTTTATACCTCTCCGATTTTATTTTGTTAAAAACATGTTTAGAAATAATTGTTGAATAATAATGATCCAGTTAACCTCAAATTGATAGTTGTGACTTCACTTTTCTTGCACCTGTTGCCATATGGCAACGCGGGGCTCACACATTATCATTTCATTTCAGTACGTAACCTTACTGCTGTGTACCTTCTAACAATATCTATGACTCCATTTACTGCAATATATCATTCAATTTTAAATTATATTGAAATGACTATATATTATATTATAATAATTCATCTCTGTATGATTGTCTCTTTCCCAAACTGACATTTGACATTGGAATTTAGCCATTTATTCCCAGTTTTGCAATTGCTGCTTTTTCCACAGGCCTATGAGTGTAGCTGAAATACTTGAAGAGTTACAGCGTGATGAATTCCAAGATATTGATGTGGCTGAGTTATTTGTGGAGCCCCCAGAGCCAAACATACTATCAGATGAAGATGCAGCTGATGAAGATGAAGGAGGGTTGATTGACAACCTCAGCAGCAGACAACTTGCAGCCTTGGGTGAAGTTGTTCTCACCAACAATATCAGAATAGGTGTTGGCAGTGAGACTGAAGTTCCATATGATGTTATGCCTCAAGAATTAGCCGCACATAATGCAGGTGGATGAGTTTGGCATTCACTAGAATGCTTCATAATTCATTGTGAAGTCATGACTCAATACAGTTCAACAAACTTTCTAGACATTATGAATAAACTAATTGAGCTGTTTGGCTATACACAGACATAATATATAATTATTATACAATTTTATAAGTGATGGCAGTTATAAAATTATCAATGTTATATTGTTTCAATTGGACTGTTTTTTTTGTTTGTTTCAGATGAGCAACCTCCATCCACAAGCATTTCAGAGGAATCAACAGCGGGAAGCAGTGTGGAACCATCTACATCAGGAGGCACTTCAAGAAAAAGAAAACGCCTACAACCAGATCGACTACAAACGCCTCAACACAGTTCCAGCCTACCAATTTTTCATCTGACCGCAGATGGAAAAAAGATAATCTCTCCATCACTGCTCATCATTTCCCTGAAAAGATTCTACAGAGTATAGAGATTTTTCACCTGTGGAACTATTCCAGTTTTTTTTTGATGAGGAGCTGTTTGACCTGATGATCAACGAGATAAAAAAATATGCAGCATCCAAAAACGGTCCTGATCCAAATGTAACCAAAGCTGAACTGAAGTGTCTTTTTGGAATTCTGATTATTAATGGGTATAATTCTTTGCCCGGAAAACGTTACTATTGGGAGACATCTGATGATGTGAGAAATCATCTTATTTGTAAGTCAATGAAACGAAACCGTTTCACACAAATAATGAGCTTGCTTCATTTTGTTGACAGTACAAGAATAGATCGTTCAGATAAACTTTGGAAACTTCGTCCTCTGATTGATAAGCTAGAAATAAAATTTAGAGAAAATTTTGTCCTAGTTCAACACTTGGATTTTGATGAGTCAATGATTGCTTATTATGGGCGTCATTCATGTAAGCAGTTCATGAGAGGAAAATCAATCCGTTTTGGATACAAAGCTTGGTGCCTCAATACATTCAGTCATGGTTACCTTTTAGATTTTCCAATATATCAGGGTAGGACAGGAAGATGCATATGATAAAGCTTTTGGTAAATCAGCTGCACCATTGGTGAGGATGCTGAATGATCTAGAACCTTGCAAAGTTCAGCCATATCACATTTACTTTGATAATTAATTCACGGGTCTAAATTTACTATCATACCTGAGAGACCAGAACTTTCATGGGACTGGTTCCATTAGAGCAAACCGTGTACCAAAAGATTGTGAATTATGCTCTCCAAATGAGACAAAAAAAAGAGGAAAGAGGGTATTATGAACATTCTGTTAGCAGCGACAACATAATAATCACAAGATGGCAAGACAATGCACCTGTCACTGTTGCCTCCACAATTCATGGGATAAATCCATTGTCCCATGTGAAGAGATATCCACGAAAAGAGGAAAAAAACTGTCCTTGTCAAACGGCCATCACTCATTGGTGAGTATATTAAGTTCATGGGTGGCACAGATTTGATGGACGAGAATGTCAACCGATATAGAGTTGGCATTGGGAGCAAGAAATGGTGGTGGCCTATATTTTCATGGTGCCTTGATGTATCACTCCAGAATGCGTGGTATTTGTACAACATGGCCAACCGACCAAGAATCACACAGCTTGAGTTCAAAAGTGCAATTGCTGTATATTATCAGCAAACGTTTGGAACTGAACCACAAATTGGAGGGAGACCATCTTTACGCTCACAGTCAACTCCTGCATTTGAAGAGCTAAGATATGATGGATTGAACCACATTGTTATTGAAAATGAAAAGGAAGATGGGAAAAGAAAGAAACGAAAATGTGCTAGAGCAGGATGTAAAAGCTTCATGAGAACCAGTTGCAAGAAATGTGCTGTCGGCCTCTGCATACCATGCTTCTTACCATTCCACACAAGGAATTGACTGTTTGGAAATTGAATAGTTTGTAATCCAAGAATATCTTATCTGCTATTTTCCTATAACACTTGTTTGTAATAAAATATGTAAAATTAGAAAAGTTTTATTATTGAAAAGAATGATGAACCTATTGCTACTGCATTGACCCATTGTTGCCATATGGCAACGGCTGATTTTGTTCATTCAACAGCAATTGAGATCAATCAATGAATGAAAAGTGTTATAAAAAGGTCTAAGAACACATATTCAACCAGTTTTCCGATTTAATTGGAAAAAAATAACACATTGAAAAAAATTGGGCTTTGAAGACAAAATATTTATTTGTTATTTTTTTTATCAATAAACAATTCTCTATTCTTTATTGAGAAAAAAATAACAATCAAATACATTCCAAAAAGCAAATACAATATTGTTTCCTAATTTGTAATGTGTTCCCTATAAGTTACCCTGTGTGGGGACACTTGAATATATATGATAAAATATTAGGATACAAATTATTAAAATATTATATCATGGAGAACAAAATAATTGAATATGATTGATAAATATGCGCCTGATATCTATCAAAATAACTTTTCTGGTAGCAAAATTAATAGAGGACCAGGTAGGCTGAGTCCTGAATACAACTCGTCCTACCAAAACAATAGGTAATGCGAATAATTGCAAAATCAAGTAGTGAATAATTGTTATTTTTATTGTTGAATTAATTGTGATGTAAGTTTCAAAATACATAAGTTGAATGTGATGCCAATTGTAAAGACTTTCAAATTGTGAAGAAACAAATTCAATACTAGAAATTAATCAAATAATACTAGACAAAAAATTGAAATTATTACAAAGATACAAATATTGAAAACAATGCAGACTAAATCTGCCAAACGTTGGCTATACTGGCAACGCGCTAAGTTCAAAGATCAAGGATGATGCAAATTGAGTTTTAACAATGATATTATATTGAAATAATCAATATGTCAATTATAATGATTCTCGCACACATTCACACAAGCACACACACACACACACCACACACACACACACACAGATAAACAAAACTTAAAATTATGTACGGAGTGGTTGCTGTTTTTTTCATATTTAGTTCAATTTAATTCATAGTTAACGTTTCGATTTTTCAAAGTGCTGATATAATTAGACCATAAATGGATACGCGTTTTTGAAGAAAGAGACAGTGATTGAAATTGACCACTGTCTTACTGTTTACGCATACCGGACGGGATCAGCTAATGTCGCTATAGAAGGCATTGACAAGACAGAAGGCATTGACAAGTTCTCCACTGCCATTATAACGTAGACCTCACTAAAGAAGAATACCACCAACATTTCTTCGCTAGCAAAACGGATTGGCTCGACGAGGATATTCTAATGAAGGTCTTGCCGTATTCTCTGTCATTGTTACGAGATTATTATTACATGGAGTAGCATCTTAGCACATATTGATACAACTCTTCTTCTTCTTCTTCACCTTCTTCTCATTTATCATCATCTTCTTCTTCTCCAAAATAAGTTCCCAATATTGTTGAAATAAGTGATAAGTTCCAAATTTCCAATGCAAGAAGATGAGACTATGGAGTTTTTTACATTCCTTGCCCTATTACCATGGGTAAAGAAAATATTGCTGTGCGAAAAAAATTATGGTACCCCAATTTCTAAATTTCTATACGTTTCAAGGTCCCCTGAGTCCGAAACAGTGGTTTTTGGGTATTGGTCTGTGTGTGTGTGTGTGTGTGTGTGTGTGTGTGTGTGTGTGTGTGTGTGTGTGTGTGTGTGTGTGTGTGTGTGTTGTGTGTGTGTGTGTGTGTGTGTGTGTGTATGAGTGTATGTGCGTCTGTGTACACGATATCTCATCTCCCAGTTAACGGAATGACTTGAAATTTTGAACGTAAGGTTCTCACACTATAAGGATCCGACACGAACAATTTCGATCAAATGCAATCCAAGATGGCGGCTAAAATGGCGAAAATGTTTTCAAAAACAGGGGTTTTCGCGATTTACTCAAAAACGGCTCCAACGATTTCGATCAAATTCATACCTGGAATAGTCATTGATAAGCACTAACAAAGTTTTATATCTGCAGACATTGCAGGAGCTCGAATTTCAAGCTTATTTTCAATTTTAGGTGGAAATGTTACTGATCATTAATTGCAGAGATATTCATGCTCAATCTTTTCCACTTGAAATTTTTTGTTTAAATTGTATATGAAATATCTCAATGTAACTTGGTAAAAAATCAACAGCTGTGTAGACTATAAATTGCATGCCTCATCGCATGCCTCATTGAAGGCAATTTTTATGCACTATTAAATAGGATGGGTCAGCCTCGGATAGGACAGGATTTTCGGATTAATAACAGGAATACAACTTTGAATAATGATTTACGGAATAATTTAAGCGATCTAAGATCAGGAGAGATATGGATTGGAAAGTGGCAACGTGGAATGTTAGAACAATGTTGGCGCCTGGTAAGATGGAAGAGATAACATTGGAAATTTCAAAATTCAATTTGGATATAGTTGCTTTGCAGGAAATAAGGTGGCAAGGTAGAGGACAGATCGATAAAAAAGACTTCTCCTTGCTGTATAGTGGTACAGAAGATAGGACTGGATACGGCGGTACAGGCTTCTTCATTACGGCTGAAATGAGAAAAAAATTACTAAATTTTGAGCCAATATCGGAAAGAATGTGTATAATCAGACTGAAGGGAAGATTTAGAAATGTAACGTTGGTCTCTGTCTATGCCCCTACAGGAGATGCTGATGAGCAGGTAAAAGAAGATTTCTACGACATGTTAACAAGTAAATTAGAACGGATTAGCCAACACGATATGGTACTGGTCTTGGGGGATCTGAATGCTCAAGTAGGGAGAGAAAGTGCCCTTAGGTCAGTGGCTGGAAAATATTCACTCCATGAAGAATCCAATAGTAATGGGTTTCTAGTTGCGCAGTTTGCAGAGAGCAACAGATTGATTATCAGGAGTACCTGCTTTCCTCATAAAAGGATACACCTGGGAACATGGAAAGCATCGGGCACCGAAATTGTGAATCAGATTGATCATGTTTTAGTATCTGCAAGGCATGCCTCGGGTGTATTGGATGTGCGTACAATGAGAGGACCAAACTGCGACTCTGACCACTTCATGGTTAGAGCTGTAATACGTTTTAGACTGGCCAATATACGCAAGGAGAATGGGGTGAAAAGGTGCAAGTGGGATGTCAGTAAGTTGAGGATGGATAGAGAGAGACAGATATTTCAAAATGATCTAGATAGAAAGTTTGGACAGAGCGAAATGGAAGAAGCGGATGTGAATGTTCAGTGGAAGAGGATACAGAGCATTTTAGAGAGATCTGCCAAAGAGACCATAGGGGTAGAAAAAATGGCAAGAAATCAGGAATGGTTCGATAGGGAGTGTGAAGAAGCAATTAGGGAAAGGAACGATGCTAGAAATAAGATGTTGCAAAGAGATACAAGAGGAGCTAGAGCAAACTACAATTTATTAAGAAGGAGAGCAAAATCAATTCTAAGGTCGAAAAAGAGAGAAGCAATCAAGCAAAAGATTCTACACCTACAAACATTGAGTGAAACCAACCAGAGTAAAAAATTGTACAAAGAAGTGAACTGGTTCAGAAAAGGGTTCCAGGCAAGGTTGAACGGCTGTAAAGACAAAAATGGGCATGTGGTTAGTAATGAGATGGTCTTGAATAGGTGGACCGAGCATTTCGAGGAGGTGTTGAATGAGAGAGAAGATGGACAGCCAAGCCGTCGTTTTGAAATGCCACACAATGTTGACAGGGAAGATGAAGAAACTGCAGAACCTACCATTCAAGAACTAGAGAGAGCAATAGCAGCTCTAAAGAACAATAAAGCTCCTGGTGAGGATGGCATTCTCAGTGAGATGATAAAGAGTGGAGGAGATAGATTGAAAAAGGAGCTGTATGAATTAATTTTGATGGTATGGAAAGAGGAGAAAATGCCCGATGATTGGAAGACAAGCATGATCTGCCCAATCTTTAAAAAAGGGGATAAAATGATTTGTGAAAATTATAGAGGAATCTCTTTGCTTAGCATTGCTTATAAAGCCTTCACAAATATCCTACTTCAACGGCTCACTCCTTTTGCAGAGGCAGTGCTTGGTGACCACCAAGGAGGATTTAGAAAAGGCAGGAGCACAGTGGACCAGATCTTCACATTGAGACAGGCAATGGAAAAGTGTATAGAGCACGATATAAGTCTCCACATGCTGTTTGTAGACTACAAGAGAGCGTTCGACAGTTTATACAGGAGAAAGCTACTTGAAGCACTGGATAAGAATAACTTACCTTCAAAATTAATAAGGCTAGTGGCTGCTACCCTAAATGAGACCTTCTCCAGAGTAAGAATAGGCAAGACTGTTGGGAGGCGTTTCCCTGTAAAGTACGGTGTAAGGCAAGGAGATGCGTTGTCTGCATTATTGTTTAATTTGGCTCTCCATGAAGCAGTAAAAGGTATCATGCATGGAAGCACCATAGTAAATAGACTGTGGCAAGTTTATGCAGACATGCTGACAAGTTTGTGGCAGATATGCTGACGATCTGGTCATAGTAGCTAGAGCAGTACCAGCCTTGAGAGAAGCCTTCACATCACTGGCAATCAATAGTGAACCAATGGGATTGGAGATAAATGAGGCCAAGACAAAGTATCTGAGAGTGTCACCAGCAGTAGGCCTAGGTAGGAGAGTTGCTAGAGACATGAAAATTGGACCCTACACATTTCAACAGGTAGAAGAATTTGTCTATCTGGGAACACTTGTGACAAGTAGTGGGAAAGTCTCAGCAGAGATTAACAACAGGATCATGGCGGGAAATAGGGCATACTATGCTAATATCAAGTTGTTCAAATCTCGATTGATATCTAGAGCTACGAAATTACAATTATACAAAGCATTGGTGAGGCCTGTGGTGAGTTATGGATCGGAAACATGGGTGCTTACAGCTGGAGATGTGCAAAGATTGAGAGTTTTTGAAAGGAAGGTAGTGAGAAGAATCATGGGTCCTGTTTTTGAGAATGGTCTTTGGAGAGGAAGAAAAAATTTGGAAATAGAGCAGTTCTTAAACAATGAAGACATTGTGCGGTTTATTAAAGCTGGCAGAATAAGATGGATGGGACATATGGTGAGAATGGGAGATGAAAGAGTAGTGAAATGTATATGGAAGGACAGGATATATAACAGAAGAAGAAAAGGTCGACCGAGAAATAGATGGACGGATGATGTGGAACGAGATCTGAGAACGCTTGGAGTTCGTAACTGGAGGGGGCAGGCCGAGGATCGTGACAGATGGAGAGGCTATGTGAGGGAGGCCAAGGGTTGCAAAGACCTGTAGAGCTGAGGAGTAAGTAAGTAAGTAAGTATTAAATAGGATGCAAAGAACTTATAACAGCTTGTCTGGGCGCCTATAGTGAGGTCCACGTTATAATGACAGTATTTGATGAACTTTGATTTTGTTATCATTGTCTATTATTCGACAAAGCCGGTGGTACTATCCTTTTCTAGGTCCACAACGATGCCAATTATGTTTTTGACAGTGTAGAAATATAATTAATTAATGCAGAGAATCGGCACCGCTATTCTCTTATGTTGATCCACTGCCATTATTACGTGGACCACACTATGGATGTCTTCTGGTTTTCTCGCGCTAAATTCCGTTACATGATAACTAATTCTTGTGTAAGCATGATCTGATCAAATAAATAGTTGGTGTATCAGTGTGGATGTGCATATGGTTTGGGACGTCGTTCAGTTAAAAATGTTATTCATTCTATTGCTAAAATTTCTGTTCATTATTTGTTATTATTTGGTACATTATTTGGTAGTCGAGCAGTCGTACAGTAAACATCTAAATTAGCGAGTAGAGTAGCTTTCAATAACAGTAAAAAGTAGGTCAATAGAATAGTGTTAGTTCAACATCAGCTATATAGTGTAGTAACATCAACATTATAGTGTGGTGTCTTTTCAAAAAAACCACCATATGGAGTGATTCCAGAATACGAAGAAGAGGAGGAGGAAGAAGAAGGAGAGGCGTTTCAACAAAACGTTACCATCAGCCCTTTGGAGCAGAAACAGGACCAGGAGGTGGAGCTGCAAAATGGTAACAATATGAATACTATAAGTGAAGTTATGGCCAATGAATTCAAAAAGGACATTGAGGAACTATATAATAGACTCTTGGAATTTGAAAAATGGGCTGCAGTTGAATATGAGAGAAAGAAACTTTTAAGAGTCGATTATGATAGATTTTCGGAGATGTTAGTTGAAACAACGGAATCTGTTGTTAGAATCAAAACAAGGGCTACTACTATCAGTCAGTGGACAGAAAATCTCAATTCAGGTGCGCCAAAGTTAGAAGAAACAATAGTCAGCTTAAATAAAAAAATCCAGGAAATCAGTAATCAACCACCCAGTTTTGCTTAAGTGATTAAGTTACCAAAGAAGGCATCAACAGCAGAAAAGATAGGAAACGAAGAAAAAATCCAACCTGAAGAGCATGTACTTCTCCTAAAACCAACAAAATTGGAATTGGTAGGAGATAATGAGAAGCAGAGTAGTGAAAAAATAAGGAAAAGTCTGAAGGAAATCATTCCAAAGAAAGAAAATATAAGAGTGAAGAAAACTGTTAATGTTCGAGGCGGCGGCCTTCTTATTGTTCTGGATACATTGGATGATAAGAAAAAAATACTAACAAACAGAAGCTTACAGAAAGGAGGGATAAAAATCACGCAGCCTGCAAACAAGAAGCCAAGGACAATCTTGTACGATGTCCCATCAGATGTAAATAAAGAGGAGCTGTCAGAGATCATCTATGAAAAGAATTTCTATAACTCTGGAATCCAAAAAGAAGACTTTGTCAAAGGCTGCGTCCCATCATTCAAGTTGAGCCCAAGAGATAAAGATACCCTTCATTGGGTGTTTGAATGCGATCCTGAAATAAGGAAGCTAATAATTAACAAGGTTATCAAGTTTACATGCTGCAAAGCCAGCGACTATACTGTAGCTCAGAGATGCTTCCGGTGCCATGGGTTTAATCACGTGATGAAGCATTGTAAAAAAGAACAGGATGTCTGCGGGCACTGTTCAGTTATAGGACATAATTCTAAAAACTGCCCTTCCGAAAAGGGAATTCCAGCTTGTGTTAATTGTAAAAAGAATAATAAGCCAGCTAATCATGAAGCAAATGACACAAAATGCCCATGTTATAGAAGAGCACTGCAACAAGTTATTGATAGAACGAACTATGGGATTGCTTAAAAAAATGAAAAATAGGATATTGAAAAAAGAAACTCTAATTAAGCCTAGCATCAATAGAAGAGAGCCGTCGACTATTGAAAAATCTCTAAAAAAGATAAATAAGCTACATGTAAATAAACAAACGTCGAGAAGTAGAGTATCATTAATTCAGAATAAATTACGGTGAATATTCCGATATTAATTTAGCGTTTGCTCACGTAGGAGAAAATAAGATTCGAGTCTCAGATGGATTCTCGCACGTACTAAAGTCAAAATCGCTGACTCTAGAGGAGTGGTGTAGCCTTGAGCCAATTAGTCTACAAAACAAATGCTCGGCGATCTTACTGAAAACAATCAACACGCCTGACAGTAAACAATTAATTCGGAATTACTTGTTGCCAGTAAATGATTATAATGCTCTAGAAGAAATTAAAAAAGTGCTATTGGAAATAAATGAATGGGCATCAATGAATTATCCACTTGTCGTAGGCATAGATGAATTCAGCCAGCTAGCAGAATTATCCTCAATTGATTTACTCAGTTTTATCTTATCAACTAATCATTTGAAATATATATTTTATCATAGGGGCACTAACAGCATGAATTTTTTCAATATTCCAAAACCAGATCGGCCAGAAGTATGCCCAAGAGGTTATCTACCAGAAGATAGCAAGCACCATAACTTTCTAAATTGCATGATTGAATTGAAAAATCTTTTACCTACATTTACCTTGAAAAGTGGCCATTCCTGCACTGATTACAGAACGCAAAGAATCACTTTTCCGCTCTAGTGCGGGAAAAAACTTTTCTGCACTCCAGATTTTCAACATGGCAACACAAAATAGTTGGTGGGTTATATGGAGGATTAGTGCACGAGAACAAAAATTAAGTTGGTAACAATGACTGTGGTTAGATTTAGATGAGAATCATTTCAATGGTTACCCTACATTTATGATAAAATCCCAATCTAGAAATCAAAAACAAGAATAATGTTTATCTAAATCATAATTAAATAATAGCTTCTCATCATTTAATAATGAATAATGTCTATTTTCTATTGACAGTAATAATTATTTCAACCCCAAGCAATGAGAAATGTAGCGAACATTTTTAAATTCGAATTTTCAGGTTAAATAATTACCGTTCGAAATCCATTTTAATAAAATTAATAAAATAACATTAGAATATACTACAATAAAACATTTTCTGTTGTCTATATTATTTTATGAATATTATTTAGTTTATTTATAGTAATTTCCGGTAATTCTAGTTAATCATAATTCTGAATATCTGAATACTGTTTTTAGCTGGATGAAAGAACGAAGTTAGGTACGATTCTTCCCGCTAGGTCACGCGCTTGTCTGTTCAGCCATTTTGCAGTCATCCAAACCAGATTTTGGCGTGAATTTTGAATGCGTATTTTTTGTTTTATCTGTATTTTTTCTGATTCTTGAATGAATAAGAATGAGAACTTTGGCTGGGAATTTTCAACTTCAATTGGATTATTAATTTTTCAATGAATTGAGGTTGTTATTAATAACAGCATCACTCACACAAACATTTGATGGATTTCAGCCATCATTTTATCCATAATTACCCACTTTTCATATTCAATGATAACTGTAGGAAAAATTTAATGTGAAATACGTGCGCAAAGTTCCTCTGCTGCACTCAAGAAGCCATTCCGCCCTCGCCTACGGCTCGGGCGCAAACGTTTCTTTCGTGCAGCAAACTCTCACTTTGCGCACTAGTTGCACAAATAACTATTTCGCCCCACTTGGATGTAATGAGATGTTTACGTGCGTCATATGGAGGCCGAAAGTGATTGTTTTCCGACCAGGCCGGTAAAACTTTACGGCCCTAGGGCTGTAAAATGACCTTGAATAACAGCTGATCGTGTCCGATCTCACAAATCATAGAGAGATAATCTCATAACGACTGTAATAATCTATATAATTATGTATCGTGAATCGCGGTATTATGTCTATAATATATTTTATGAATTACTGTTTCATAATTTAATATTTATAAATAGCCTCAACATATATAATGTTGGCTGCATTGTCTATTGTCAGAAAGGTACGTATCGCTAGTATTTAAAAGTGGAGAATCGAATTTGAGATCAAAGTTCAATAATTGTATCAATATTTAAAATTAATAATAATTATTAACAAATATTGCTTCTTTTTATTATCGAATTCCACTTCTTAATGCAATACAATCAACAATAATAATAATAAGAAAATACAGCAGAGTTTAAGGTAAGCCTACTGGTGAAACTCATCCTTGACTGAAAATTCCTAGTAATTCTTCCGAAATTCATTATCAAAACTGTTAGATAATATATTTCTTCAATATTAAACCATACACAAAAACCCAACAGCATTCCAAACCAGAAACCACAACCACAACACCAGATACAGGAATCTTCTCATCACCAGTGTTGCAAGGAAGGCTCTATACCAGAGACATTTCAATCATTTAGCACCAAAATTATATAATCTACTCCCTGCAAACTTTAAACAGATTAATCATTCTAGGGAGTTCAAAACAATAGTACACAATTGGTTGATGAGCAAAGGAAGACAGAACATAGAAAACATTATTTCAAACAACAACTAACCACCTAATGACTTACTAAACACAAACTAATTAATAATACGCACAAAAAAACTAACAAAACCTACTCTAGAACATGGTACGCCATAGTGGAGTAGGTCAATTTCCACACAGAAAAATCTCAACAAGTGGAGGACACATAAGATTTTTTGTAACTAACTATTGTATGTAATATTGTAATTTATCTAATATTTTGTGTTATTGATGTTGTAGTTTTAGTTTTTTTCTTGGGAAATAGACATTTTATTCATTTATTCATTTTATTCATTATATTCTTTAAGTATTAAACTTTTTGAAATTTTAAATTCTCAATTTCTTCTATTTTTACTTATCTCATAATTATTTGAAATCTTTGTATTTTCCATTTTTGAATAAGGTGGTATTTTTGTTGTTTGTATTATTTATTATTGCATAAGTTCGTATTATTTTTATCATTTTTTCCCTTTTTCATTTTGTATCTGTACAATATTTATTGTTAAGGAGATATATTTGGAGAAACCCATTGTCTCCATTGTGGATAAATAAACGAACTATTGATTGCGTGCAATAACGCATGCAATAAATAACTAAAATAACAAAGTATTGTCTCTCGAACTTTCTTTTGAACTCGGGCTATCCTGTTGCCAGTATGTTTCGAAGGAGATTAGTTTTTGATGTGAGCATTTTCGATACACCAACCCCAACGCCATTAGCCGTTTTCACACCGATATCTCGCCGACACGACATACAGACAGGATTTACTCTGATGGACATTATAAGGGGAGGCTGCAGTTTATTTCTGCGTGAGGTCTACTCTTCACAGAACTACTAGTATTCACTGTTCATTCTCGTTTAAAATAATCAATTATATTATATCAAGCGAGAAACTATATCTTTTAATGATTTCATAATGAATTTCCATTAACAATATTTTGTTTAATTGATTATTAGTAGTTCTGTCAACAGTAGACCTCATGCAGTATTCTCATCCACAAGTAGGCCTACCAGATGTCAACTGTTTTGAATGTTAACAAACTCAGTTCACGTTTGAATTTGTATTCCATATGATATAATTCATCCAGTTCCGTGATGATCTTTCTATCTGATGAAAATTATTTTTTTAGAATCTAAAATATTATAATTTCTCCAGCATAATTTAGTTCATTTGTATTATTTTTATTCACCTAATTAATCAGTTTTTTCGAATGAGAGAATATTGATACTGATGGGCACGCATAATAATACCATGACTGCAAAACAAAATATTGGAACCAAAGACCTTAAAGCTGCGATTAGACCAAATTTATTTAAAAAATGTTGATAGTTCAATCCTTTTAGATTATATTGAATTGAACATAACTTATCATACACATGATGAACATATGTGTTTGTCAACTTCCGTTCAATCTGATAGAATCTATAAGGATTAAGTTATAACAATCTTGTTAATAACTTTGGTGTAAACCCAGCTTAAAGTTGCATACCTCTTTAATGTCTTTGATTGAAACTATAGACCTTATACAAATACAGTAATAGACTGGCTTCTGTGTAATCACTTGTCAGCTGATTTATGATGAATAATTCTATAGTATGATTTCTACGTATGAAGGAGGCTCCTTTTTCCTTTTATATTATCCTTGGAATGCAAAATTTCCAAAAACCTTGTATATACGTCGACGCGCAATTAAAAAAGGAACATACCTGTCAAATTTCATGAAAATCTATTACCGCGTTTCGCCGTAAATGCGCAACATATAAATATATAAACATTCAAACCAAATCGTCTACTTGAATTTTAGATCTCACTCTGTTCGGTCGATTAATTCTACAGTGTTAAAAGACGATCTGGCATCAGAGCAGAGCGAGGAAGAGATAGCGTTATCCGCTTTGTTGAATGATAGACAAGGATAGCAATACTGGTCATTATAACGTGGACCTCACAATAGGCACAGGTATGTTGTACAGAGTATTTACTGGTCCATGTTGCCAAAATAAGCCCACACAATCTGTGGGGTCTTAAGTTGTATACAAGTGCCCTTACTTGAAGCTTAGTTAACTCACTTTAGCGGCTCCACACTCTTGACAAGAGTTCCACTTAGTAGAACAGCAACTACCCGAGACCTCTCGTCTTGGTTTAAGAATGGTTTCGGACCCTCTTAGATCCGACTTACAACTATTTACAGATGTTTCCAGTGCACAGAGCAGCTTAGATTCACTTGAGCTGGTTCTCGTGAAATTAATCACGGTTAAAACTTAACCGGCTTTTGTGCAACCGGGTAGCGTAAGGAACAGAGGGACTGAGTGCCGGTTGCACAGAAGCCGGTTAAACTTTAACCGCAATTAATTTCACGAGGACCAATAAGAGTAAGAGTAAGAATTATTTATTCACGTAAGTTACAATAAATATTCTGGTTTATACACGAATTAACAATAAATCACAGTATAGCAGCTAATTATGCAACAAATTTCACATATTATGAAAATTTATTAATTACAATGGAGATTGAATGCTACATTAGAATATTGATAATATGGTATTGTAATGTAACTACATAAATCGGGGTATTTCAACAATGAATAAATGATAATTTCATTGAATAAATATACACCTCACTATAAATTATATGTGTTGGGGTATAAGTAATTGGTTGCTTATTGCGTGTTATAATTACTATTTACAAACTTCATTCACTGATATGGGATTAACGTTTTTTATAATAAAATTAGTAAAAATTTATAATACAAACAAAATTATGGAATTAGTAGATAAATATTAATGTTCTATCAAGGATAATAATAAGAAAGGTTATTTTTAGAAAAATGAAAAACAGTAAAGAGAAGAATTAAGAATAGTTTGAATAGTGTGCCTTCTGCCTTTCTCAGACGGTCGAATTGTTGACAGAGTTGATGGGTTTCTCACCAGCAAATGAATGAATGATGAATGAATGAATGAATGAGTGAATGAATGAATGGATGAATTGGATTCTTCAAAGAAGCGATGACTGTGAGATTAAATCAGAGAAAAGAAGCAAACAAGAAGCAAAAGAAGCATACTTAGTAGCTGGAAATATCAATAATTCACTAGGATACAGCATCTGAAATTAGTCACTCCCTTGAAACACTTGGCCCGGTTGCAAAAAAACCGGTTAAATTTCAATCGTGGTTAATTTTACGAGATCAATCAGAGAAGCAGTCATTTCAAAAAGCCTTCTCTGATTGGTACTCGTGAATTAATCACGGTTGAAATTTAACCGGCTTTTGTGCAACCGGGTAGTCTTACAAACAGAGGGACTGAGGCTCGGTTGCACAAAAGCCGGTTAAACTTCAACTGTGTTTCCACGAGAACCAATCAGAGAAGGCTTTTTGAATTGACGGCTTCTCTGATTGATCTCGTGAAATTAACCACGATTGAAATTTAACGGGCTTTTTTGCAACCGGGCCTAAGTGTTTTAAGGGAGTGACTAATTTCAGATGCTGTATCCTAGTGAATTATTGATATTTCCGCTACTAAGTATGCTTCTTTTGCTTCTTGTTTGCTTCTTTTCTCTGATTTAATCTCACAGTCATCGCTTCTTTGAAGCGTGAAATTAACCACGATTGAAATTTAACGGGCTTTTTTGCAACCGGGCCTAAGTGTTTAAGGGAGTGACTAATTTCAGATGCTGTATCCTAGTGAATTATTGATATTTCCGCTACTAAGTATGCTTCTTTTGCTTCTTGTTTGCTTCTTTTCTCTGATTTAATCTCACAGACATCGCTTCTTTGAAGCGTGAAATTAACCACGATTGAAATTTAACGGGCTTTTTTGCAACCGGGCCTAAGTGTTTAAGGGAGTGACTAATTTTAGGTGCTGAATGCTAGTGAATTATTGATAAAACCAGCTACTGAGTGCCGGTTGCACAGAAGCCGGGTAAACTTTATCCGCAATTAATTTCACGAGAACCAATCAGAGAAGGTTTTTTTGAGAAGACGGCTTCTCTGATTGGTTCTCGTTGAATTAATCACGGTTAAAATTTAACCGGGTTTTGGCGACTGGCATTGAGACATTGAATCGAGGAGGCAGAGGGGACACAATCCCTTAAGTTTAGTGAGAATATTCACAAATAGAAATATTCCCATTGAGGGATGTTGGGGGACTAATGCTTGGGGTGTAAATCCAACCAGACGTGAAACAACGACCAAGTATAAAAGCCAGATTTTGTCAAATCAGACTTCTACACAGTCAGTCCCTCGACGCACAATATTGAATAAACAACCACCTTGAGTGGGATGTTCACTCAACCTCTGGTACAGGATAGCAAAAGAAGCTGATCCTGGCGCTGGTACAATTCCCTGGAAATGTACTAAAGGTGCGTACAGACTGTCGCTCTGCTCCGCAACCGAACGTCACTCCAGCAGAGCGATTGATGATCGACCGGCGAGCAACAGTGGTTCGACCGGGGAACGCGAGAAGATCTAACATCTTCCGTAACGTTCATGATGGGTGCGTGGGAGGAGCGACTGTGGTTCGATGGTGGTACGAGGGAGGAGCGTGCTCGGTGCGGGTCGGAAGCGCGAATATGAGTACGCAGCTTTAGCTAGACTAAGTGACAACTCAATAGTTCCTTCCCATTTAGAGCATGAATCACAGCCGTGGCTGTATGTTGAAAATATATCAGTTTGAGGTAAGTTCACCTTGTTGAATCAAAACGAATGATTGAAAATATACTGAATATAATAATCGTACTCCCACTTTTTCGAGTCTATGATTAGCAATACAAATTGTTGATATGAAAATAAAAATCCTGAAATGGTAGCAACTGTGCATGATTGACTACTTCTGAACACACGTGTAGAAATAAGTATATGAATACAATTGAATAACTGTAAATATGAAGCAAGCAGCAATTTGAATTAATGTCTGTTGTTATAAATTTACAATACCATAAGAATGACGATGATAACTGAAATAAAATAGTTAACAGAGCCAACCAACAGATGGGTTTCATTTTGAGGACGTGCTCGCCCTTCACTGATGTGGTACCTCTGCTACTCTTATACAAATCAATTGTGAGGAGTCTATTAGAGTATGCATGCGAAGTATGGAATCCTTATCATAATGAACAGATTCACATTCTAGAACGCTTGCAAAACAAATTTTTGAGATGCATGTATTGGAAAAAGCACAGGGTTTTCTGTCCCTTTGATTACCCAACCGACTCCCTCAGTAGTATGTTCAATATTAAATCACTGAAAGTAAGACGTGATGTTGAATTACTTGTTTTTCTGTACAATCTGTTAAATAATAAAATTGATTCTTCCTACCTGCTTTCTAACATTAACATATATATAAATACCATTGCACGACGTTCTGGATTTTCATTTCATATTTCTCGCTCCAGAACGGTAAGACATTATAACTTTCCTTTAAGTAGAGCTCAAAGAATTTTCAATACTTATTCAGAGCACTTGGACATCTTCTGGTTCTCCCTCTCCAAATTCCGAAGGATTTCATATGATTTAGTCTTGTAGTATGTGGTCCATCATTTCGTGATTTGCGCTTGCATTTCTTTTATTCAATTATCCTCATAGAGGCTAGTGGTAGTACATTACACAGACACTTTTCCTCTCGTCTATATACTAGTAATGACTATAGTTTACTGAAGTATGTGTGCATTTTTTCTTATTGAATTCAGTTAATGTATTTTTATTATTCTATATACGACTGTATATTTCTTCTATTTTTCGTCTTATTTCATTCTCTTAATTTTATAATTAGCTATTACTATAATTTATTATTTTCTCATATTTTCTATCTTCTTTTTATTGAAAATTGTATTTTGTTGGAAATTATTGTATAGTGTGGAGGAGGCAAAATGGGGTTTTTACCTGTTGTCTCCATGAATAAATAAATAAATAAATAAATGAATAAATAAAATACATTGCATACAATAATAATCGACTGCTACACTTGCTTGCTTCACATAACTGAACTAGCTGATACATTGCATAATGAAATATTGCAGCTGCATAAAAATATGATATCAATAATGAATCGTAACTGAATAATTGCAAGAAATCGTAGATAATAAATTGTTGAATCAATATTGTTTGAAACAAATATATGAAAATTAGAAATGTATATATGTCAGTTCAATACAGTAAATTTGTGCTTAATAAGAATGAGTACAGTACGTAAGTGAAGGGAATAATAATGTATGTTTATTGGTTGTAATTGAGTAGGTTGGCTGAATATTAATAAGAACAAATACGTTATAGGTTATGTTAAGTATGCATATAAACAAAGGGTTGAATGGTTGAATATTGATAAAAGGAGCCAAATATTTATGTCAATTGTTGAGTGAATGAGTAAGTTAGTCAATGGGTGACCTAACCTTACACAAAGGATGCCTCTGCAAATATGGGAAAGAAGTACAAAATAATACAAAGAGTTCTACTGCCCTGTAATTTATGGAAGTTGTAGTAGATTCCTATCTACTCCTCGATGTCCATGGAATGGAGATCTTGTTCTGCGGAACAATCCTCCAACTTGTAGAATGGACGGAGACTATCTCACCCCTGTGAGAGTCATGGATGGCAGTGAAGCGTGAATGTTGACCGACTGGAAGGCACGACGAACGGCGAGTGACACGAGATGTGTAACGCAGGTGTAATACAACACTAAGGAATGTCGATTGCACTGTAAAAACACAATGTAAAACAGAATTCATCTAACAGCAAGTGACTAGAAGCAGTGGATAATGAATTGCTTGATTGCTGATGGCAAAAGTTTATGCAGGACTATATGGCTGTTGTGTCTGAACAAAAAGGCATGAAAGGTTATGTTGGCTCAAGTACACCAAGTAATGAAATGTTCACTGAATAAAACGATGCAAAGTTTACTAATAACTCGATTGATTAGTTAGGTCAATCAGAGAGAGAGAGAGATAATTTACATAGGCTTACTAAGAGACAACCCTTTAATTTAGAATTAATTAATTACTTTGAAAACTATAGAAATAGATTAAATGACTTACTTAAAAAAACCAAAGCCCAGTATTATAGAGATCAAGTAAACGATAGTGGTAATGACCCAAAAAAGTTCTGGCGCGTAATAAATGAAATTTCAGGAAGAAATAATAAAAAAGAAGGATTTCCATTAGATCATTTCAAAAAAAAATTATATTTTTGATTCTCCACTTCATAAAGCGAGAGTAGTTGCAGATGAATTCAACGACTATTTTTCGCACGTAGGGGAGAATTTGGCAAAGGCCGTTCATTCCAATAGTGTTCCAGCTATTGATGATGATCTCTATAGACTCGACACGAACTTCTTCTTGCATCCGGTAAATGATGATGATATTTGTAGATTTGCTTCCGAAATAAGAGGCATGTCCGCTCCCGGCTTCGACAATATATCTGCTCAATTTTTCAAACAACATATTAAAATCTTTATTAAACCCCTTAAACACATTTATAATTTGAGCATTACTCAGGGTATTTATCCAGATAGTTTTTAAATAGCCAGAGTTTTTCCACTTTTTAAAAATGGTGATAGATCCCATGAAAGTAACTACAGACCTATTTCTATTTTAAGCATTTTCTCTAAAGTTTTAGAAAGAATTATAAAATTTCAGTTGAGTAATTACATTGAGGCTAACAACATTCTTGCAGATGGACAATTTGGACTCAGGAAGGACAAAAACATATCTGATGCACTGTATAAATAAACTCAAGAAGTAGAAAAATCAATAAATAAGAACCTTAATAATTTAATAATATTTCTGGACCTGGCCAAAGCCTTCGATACAGTCGATAGATCGAAGCTATTAAAAAAACTTGAAATGTTAGGTATTCGTCACAACTCTTACAATTGGTTCAGGAGTTATCTATCGGATAGAAAACAGGTCGTCCAACTGTTGGGTGTTGAGAGTAAAATTAACAACATTGAATACGGTGTGGTTCAGGGCAGCACCTTGAGGCCTCTCTTATTCCTGATTTATATAAACAACTTAGCTAAACTGCCACTTGACGGTAACCTGTTCCTATTTGCTGATGATACAGCTCTGCATGTAACCGGGGTGAATAAGGAGGAAATGTATCAAAAGGCTTCTCGTGATCTCCACCTTTTGAAGGCGTGGTTTGATGATAATATTTTGACGCTTAATATAAAAAAATCAAAATTCATGGAAATTTCTTTACGGAAAAATCATGAGCCTTCTGTTGACACGTTAATGTTACATTCTTGTGGGAATCCAGATAACAATCAGTGTCAATGCGATTGTATTGAGAGAGTGAGTTCTTACAAGTATTTGGGAATTATGATTGATGAAAAACTTAACTGGTCAGTTCACATTGCCTATCTGAAAAATAAAATACGTAAATCCATTTACATTTTTCTCAACTTACGTCAGTTTTTATCTAAAGATGAACTTAGGAATGTATACTTTGCATATGTACAATCGTTGATAGTTGCTGGGATTTTAGCTTATGGGGGTGCTTATAAAACAATTCTATCTCCGTTATTGATAACTCAAAAACTAATTATAAAAATTGCTTTAAAAAAAACCGTCCGTACCCCAACTGCACTAATATATGACGAGTTCAACGTTCTCGATATTCGCCAGTTGTATGTCAAGAGCCTACTGTTGTATATTCATAAATATAGAGCAGATATGTTCACGAGAGTTGCTCACAACTATAGTACTCGGTCGGCGGAGTCTTTGGGCATAGAAGTACCTAGACTTGTGGGGGCTCACTCCACTACAAACACTCATTACATTTCGCACATCATTTTCCGAAACATTCCGGCTTTCTTAAGAAGGGTAGAGGATTATTCCCTTTTTATTTATAAAAAACTTATTACTGGTTGGTTGAAGGAGATTGGCAGGGAGGGTATTGAAGAACTAATTCATTCTATTTATCAATAACTAATTAACTGATGCCCCACAGCTCCGTTTCATAAAAAAGAAAAATTACTCATATAGTAATGATAATATTGAAAATAATGATAATAAAAAATAAAACAAAATATTAAATTTGTTAATAACAATGAAAAAATAAATAAAAATGAATAGCGAGCATCTGCGATCTGTAAGGAAGCTGTATTGCAAACGATGTTTATAGTAATACAGTATTACGGTAATTTTATGGTTTTTGCTGATGAATGCGAGAGTCAATCAGTCAGTCGTGATCAGTTTTTATAATTTATATAAATAGATTTACGCTTACCCTAGTATATGCTGTGTTGTTTATTGTAGTGCAACAATATATGGTTTCTTTGTTCCACTGATATGTGTTGTACTGTAGTTTTATATTGTTCTAGTTTCTAATACTTTTGTAATATTCTTCTCTCTTAAAGTATAGTATTCTCTCTTATAGTATATTCTCTAAAGTATATTCTCTCTTAAAGTATATTCTCTAGTATATTCTCTAGTATAAAGTATATTCTCTCTATAAGTATAAAATGCTTATTTTAAGTAACAATATAGGCTATTAGGCCTATATTTAAATAGTATTGGCCATTTTAACGGACTCCATGTACCACACACAGGCTCTGGCCTAAGTGGTTGTGATGCATAATATTTTTAGAATTTGTTCTGCCTAAAGTATACACTGTTTGTAAAATTATGTTATGTTATCGAGTTATAAGTTTTTTCTTGTATTTTTGTTATATGCAAAATAAAAGCCAATTTGATTCGATTTGATTTGATTTGATAATGGAAAACGCAAAGCACTGTGATTGAATAAGCTGGATGACTGATTGCCTGACAAATAAAATGACTTCAACTGCAGAGCAGCAAGTTTGACCTGGTAAAATACAGAGTCCAAAATACAATCCTGTTGCATAAGATGCAACCGCCAAGGGCTTGAAATGTTTGTATTGTTCACAAAAATTATTGATAAAGGGTTCTGCTGGCGAGTAGCTCCCAAGATGAGATTGGCAAATCAGCATGTGAAACTAAGTCCAGTAAACAAAGAAAGTCATTGAATTAAAGTTGAAAAACTCTTGATAAAATAATGTTCCTAGAGTGCCATTGATGTTGTTGAATTAGTACTTATCACTATGTAGAGATGAAAATGTTGACTGGCGTACATGTGACGCTAACACCAAAAACTGAATAATTTGATAATTTCTCAAATAACTGACCGATTTTGAAGATTGATGCATCTGCATTGATGGGATGTTACATTGAAAGGTTTGCACATAGCTTGAATTGAGTTTGAACAAAATTGAATGAATTTGAGGAATTTGAATTGGAGAGAACTTGTAGATGATTTAATCCATGTTAGTGCTGGCTCTGAAGAGCGGGCGGAAATCGTCATGTCCCTGAACGTTGGAGGGGGGATCAACATGATGTCACCAGATGCGATTTGTGCTGTCTGAGCACATGGTGACATGACAAACAATTTCCAATAAACAACAAATGAATAGTTGAAAATACAAACTAGACCTCACAAGAAATAAATGAGATACAATGAAAAAGAATGCAAATACTAGCAGACAATAATATAAAAACCAATGAAACGAGTACAAAAAACTGCCGCCAGAGTGACAAGAAACAGTTGGCATCATGGACAATGTCGAATAGATCGATGACGTAATATCGACCTATCAGATGACTACAAAAAAAGGATGACAAAGTGTGTATGCGGACGAAAAGACAACCACAAACCGACAAAGGTGGACACAAACCAAGATTCACTGACAGAACCTGGCGAATGAGTAGCTGAATCTGAACACCCATTATTCAATAAATATACAAGTACAGTAAATTCATTTACTATTACTACTAGATATTACTATTACATTAATTTACTATTGCTATTACTAGCGGGTAACCTGTGCTCCACAAGAATCTAATTTAGAACTAGACAAACTGAAAACTCGATGTAATGAAATATTGAAGAATTGAAAATTCGCCTGTAGCCATCCTCAGTCAATTAAGAATCCCTATCCCAAATTTCAAGTTGATCAGTCCAGTAGTTCATGCGTGATGATGTGTCAATGGTATCTTATGTCACATTGACGGGAAGTGGCCTTTTGCAGGAGAGAATGATGTTTCTAGTCAAGGTGTCAGCCGAGATTAGAATTTCATTGGAGCACTGCAAAAGACATTCACGTCCAAGTAATGTACACTGTTTTTTATCAGAATAATCCAAAGAAGGATAATTGAGAAATAGAAAACATTACCAGCTTGTGCTGAAGTAGCTACATGTAACTACATAAACATAACCTAGTTTACAAATTCTGAATCAGGAATTTTGCCAAAGCTGACAAAACTTCCACCTGGAGTGCTGAGGGTAGTTTTTTTTTTGGTAGCAGTTCTGCTGTTCCCATTTCGGAACTGGGAAACATACTTGACTGTGAAGAAAACATATGGTTTCATTACAGTAGAGTATGCTGTAATGAGAATCATATGTTTATTTGTTCTGCAAACAGCTGTTTACTGACTTGATTTCATGCATGGAGAACAGCTGAGATTGAATGACTGACAAAAAATAATTATTCCTCCACCTCCTGTTTTGAGTGCTTACTTTACTCCCTGGAACATAATCCTACAGTGTCACTTTTTCGCTCTCAGGCAGATAAAACAGGAGAACTCCCTAGAGAGGAAAAGTGACTTTATTTAAATAACATGGGAAGCATCTCCATTTTGAGAGCTTACATTGTAATAGGTAAGAAGGTCTAAGCTCAGATGAGGAAGCATATAGTCAAGTAGTCTGTCATTGAGCCAACTAGATTCAATACCTCAACCAGATTTGATCAACATATGAAATATATGTTTGTATACTAAACTTATTGCAAACTACATATCACTATACTAAAAAAATGTATAAATATTTGTTTAAAATAGTCAAAATACCAGCCAACGAATATTCCTCATTAACCAATCAGATTTGAAATTTGAAACGGGAACATAATCATAGTTGTAGTTGTGGCAGTCATTGTTGTTACAACTTTTGCCGACAGATAGCGCATAGCGCAGTCGGCGGAGAACTGTGATTATAAGCCAGCCCAGCTGTTCACTTTTAACACAATGTTTGGTCACGTACATTTTTAAAAATTATTTTTTTTGTAGTTTTTATAAAAATGTAGGTGGAGGAAATTTGTTGTGTATATCACGAGTGGAAAATGTTTTTTTCCCTCAGGAGAATTGTTGCCCTCAGGGAGAAAAAACAGTACTTTCCACTGTAGATATACAAATAACTATTTCGCCACACTGCACAGAAAGCAGCTGTTTTCCAGTCCCTACGTAGATCTGAAAGACCTTGTTTGCAGACGACGTCAGAAAAGGGTTTCTTTTCCGGTCTAGGCCAGAAAGTTGTCTCTTTCCAGCCGCTCATGGAAGTAGTTAATAAGTCATCCGCTAGATCGGGCGAGTGTCCACTTTCATCATCAACTGAATTCGCCATGATTTCAGTTCCAGTTTCGAATCAAACTAATTCGCTTCGCAACCAGTTTTATTCAATTATTTATTGTTGATTAGTGCTTCCAAATTTTCAAAAATGCTTGAAGATGACTGTGGTATTCCAAATGAAATTTTAAAAGAATCTGAAATCCTGACTGCAAATCTTCTACCACTAAAATCAAGAGATATGTACGATAGCTTAACGAGTATTCTTTATTTTGTATTCTCTATTATTTTGTCTGCAATACCTGTAGTGTGGTGAAAAATATCGTTCGCACCACGGGCAAAAATGTTTTTCCAGCTCTCAATCTTTTCTGAAAACCGATTTCGAGCTGGAAAAATCTCATTTTCTGCTCTAGGTGCGAAATATACTATTTCCCACAGTTACCTTGAAAAGTGGCCATTCCTGCACTGATTACAGAACGCAAAGAATCACTTTTTCGCTCCATTGCGGGAGAATTTTTTTCTGCACTTCATATTTGCAACATGGCAACGCAAAATAGTTAGTAGGTTATATGGAGCACCAGTGCAGCAAAATCAAAATGAAGTTGGTAACAGTGACTGTGGTATAGTGAGGTGCACGTTATAATAATAACGATGACAACGAGGACAATGATGAGACAGTGACAGCCGCCTTCATTCATTTACTACTGAATTATTAAATTTAACAATAAATTATGGTTTTTATTATGGTAATAATGAAATTACACAGGAAAACATTTGATGGATTTCAGGGAATTTCACCCATAATTACCCACTCTTTGTATTCAATGGTAACTGTAGGAAGAATTTAATGTGAAAAACGTGCACAAAGTTTGTTTGCTGCACTCAAGAAACCTTATCCCTTATTAACGTTTCTTTCGGTGCAGCAAACTGTCACTTTGCGCACTAGTTGCACAAATAACTATTTCCAGTTCTATCCTTGATTGAAGGCTACAAAGTCTATTTATCCATAGATGAGTGAAGCTGCTGCTGGTGTTCCAGGAAACTCTCTTAGAAATTAAATTCTAAGTAACGGTTGCACAAAAGCCGGTTGCATTATAATCGTGAATAACTTACCACGATTAAAATTTAAGTCATGCAAGCAGCCCAAGTGTTTTTATGGAGCGACTAATTTCAGGTGCTGTATTCTAGTGAATTATTGATATTTCCAGCTAATAAGTCTGCTTCTTTTGCTTCTTGTTTGCTTCTTTTCTCTGATTTAATCTCACAGTCATCGCTTCTTTGAAGAATCCAATCCATCAGAAGCTGCCCTCCATTCATTCATTCTTTCATTCATTCATTCATTTGCTGATGAAAGACCCATCAACTCTGTCAACAATTCGACCGTCTTTCCACTACTGGGAAAGGAAGAAGGCACACTATTTCAAACTATTCAACAAAGGAGAGAAAAATCCCGGCGAGAAAAACTTTGTTCGACCTGATGCTCAACTCTCAGAAGTGGAGGAGAAGGAGGAGAAGGAGGAAAAAGAAGTGAAGGGTGTGAAGTAGGAAAAGGAGGAGTGGGAGGAGGAGGAGGAGGAGGAGGAGGAGATGGTGGAGAAGGAGTAGAAGGAGGAGAAGAAGGAGAAGGAGAAGGAAAAAAAGAAAAATAAGTGAAAGAAGGGATAGATAAAAAAGATGAAGAAGAAAAAAAAGAGTAAGAAGACGGGGGAGAAGAAGAGGAAGAAGAAGGAAGAGAAGAAGAAGAAGAAGTGGGAGGAGTAGAAGGAGAAGGAGAAGAAATAAAGGAGAAGGAGGAAGAGTGAGAGCCTGGAATCAAATCCGTCATCTTTCACACATCGTCATTATTTGTGAAGGAGTAGGAGAAGAAGAAGAAGAAGAAGAAGAAGAAGAAGAAGAAGAAGACAAAGAAGAAGAAGAATAAGAAGAAGAAGAGGATGAAGAAGAATGAGAAGAAGAAGAAGAAGAAGAAGAAGAAGAAGAAGATAAAGGAGAAGGGTGAGAACCCGGAATCTTATCCATCATCTTTCACACATCGTCCTTATTTTTCCAACTCATTATTTAATATCTCCACCTTCTTCATCTTGTTTTTTCTCTGTTCAAGAAGAAGTAAAGGTGGAAGAAGAAGAAGACGAAGAAGAAGAAGGCGAAGGAGAAGAAGATGGAGAAGAATCAACTCTATCCCAATTTTCGAACTCGAATAGCGTTCTCTGGCAGCTTTCAATGGGTGAAATGCGTGCGGCCGGCGGGTGGGAGGGACGCTGCTCCATGCGATGATTTCCTCGTTCTTTTGTTGGCCGCATGTCTTTCTTCTCTGTCAATACCTTTTTGTCATCTATTTTCGTCTCTCTTTTTTCGCCGGCACTCCTCACATTGCTCCTTGGAGAAATAGGACTTTATGCGCCTCCTTTCAACCCCTATACACATACACACACTAATTTCTCACAATTCTTCTTCTTCTTCTTCTTCTTCTTCTTCTTCTTCTCCCTCCTCTTCTTCTCCTTCTTCTTGAACAGAGAAAAAACAAGATAAAGAAGGTGAAGATATGGAATAATAAGTTGGAAAAATAAGGACGATGTGTGAAAGATGATGGATAAGATTCCGGGTTCTCACCCTTCTCCTTCTTCTTCTTCTTCTTCTTCCCCTCCTCTTCTTCTTCTTCTTCTTCTTCTCTCTCTTCTCCTCCTCTTTGTTCTTCTTCTTCTCCTTCTTCGTCTGCTTTCTGTTTTACCTCCTTCTCCTCTTTCTTTTCCTTCTCTTTTTTGTCCTTCTTTCTCTTCCCGTTCTCCTCCTCCTTCATGATAAGATTCCGAGTTCTCACCCTTCTCCTTTATCTTCTTCTTCTTCTCCTTCTTCTTGTTTCTCCTTCACCTCTTTTCCATTCTACAACTTTTTCTACTCCTACTCTTCCTTCTCCTTCTCCTCATCATTTTATTTATCCCCCACTTCTTCTCCACAATCATCACTTTCTTCTTCTTTTCCTTCTTCTTCTTCTTCTTCTTCTTCTTCTCCATCTCCTCCTTCTTCTTCATCTTCTTCTTCCCCATCTCCTTCTTCTTCTTCATCTTCTCCTTCTACTCTCTTCTCCTTCACCACTTTGTTATCCTTCAACTTCTTCTCCTCCTTCTCCTCCTCCTTCTATATGTCCCTCATTTCTTTTTCTTCACCACCACCACTTTCTTCATCTTCCTCTTCTCCTTTGCTTCTCCTTGGCCTCATTTCATTCTTAAACTCTTCAACTTCTTCTCCTCCTTATCCTCTCCCCTCTATTTATCCCCCACTACTCCTTCTTCCCATCCAGCACAACTTTCTTCTTCAACCTCTTCTCCTTCTTCTTCTTCTTCTTCTTCTTCTCCTTCTTCTTCTTTTACTTCTTGACTTTCTTGTTGCTTCTCCTTCACCTCTTCTTCATTCTACAACTTCTCCTACTCTTACTTCTCCTCCTCCTCATCCTTCTATTCTATCCCCCACTTCTTCTCCACCATCATCACTTTCTTCTTCTTCTGCTTTTTCCTTTACTTCTTCTTCTCCCACTCCTTCATCATCATTATCTTTTCTTCCTCTTCTTCTCCTTCTTCTTCTACTACTTCTTCTTATACTTCTTCTTCTTCCATTTCTTCTTCTTCTTCTCCTACTCCTTCATCATCATTATCTTCTCTTCTTCTTCTTCTCTTCTTCTTCTTCTTCTCTTCTTCTTCTTCTTCTTCTGATTGCTTCTCCTTCTCCTATCTTTCTTTCTTCAACTTCTTCATTTCCTTCTCCTTCTCCTTTTCTTCTCTCTTCAATTTATCCTCCACTAGCCCTTCTTCCACACCACCACCACTTTCTTCTTCTTCTTCTTCTCTCGCGCTCACTCAATCTATCTCTCTCACACACTCACACTCTCTCTCACTCCCTCTCTATCACTGTTTCTCACTCACTTTCTCTCTCTCTGACACACACTTTCTCTTTCATCAGGCGCTCATCTGCCCGGGAAGTTGCTCCACTTCAACACTCACAAATGGCCAACAGTTTTTCTCTTCTTTTCGCTTTCAATTCCAACAGATTTTTTCCTCCTCTCTTGAAGCTTTCAGCTGTAAAGTCGTAGTTTTTTGACCTCACTGAATGAGACTTCTACAGAATTGGAACTTAGAGGATCGGTATAGAAAGGTCCACGTTATAACGGCAGTGATGAAAGATAGAAGAACAACGTTGCTGATTCACTGTCTTCTACAGACGGTAGCTGATACAGGTTTATTAATGTAATATCAACTGGTCAGTTTCGTTAAAAATGATCAATGATCTATATATATATATATATATATTTTTTTTTACTAACAAAAATACAAAAGCTCTTATTGGAACTAAATAATAATAAAATATATAATATTGGCGTTGCCAGCAGAACAAAGTTTGTGCGCTAGCAACGAGAATTCAGTAAGCACTGAATTCTCAAAAATATAACTGTAAATAGAAAAATAGTAACTGTAGAAACAAAAAAAATTAGCAAACACTTGAAAAAAAATTAGCATACACTTTCAAAAAAGAAGAAGGAAAAACATGATAGTGGAGTAGTTCATAGTATAAACATAAACGTAAACAAAATATAATTCGTTAAACAAATATTCATTTTGATATGATTATCAAGAGTTTGAAATTAGTGAAGGATAACGTTATATGAATTGGGTTCAGTTTGAGAGACAACTTTCAATAGTAAAGGGGGAAATAATTAATTTGAATCAGTGCAGGATAACATTATAAAAATTGAATTTAGTTTGATAGACAACTTTCAGGTAGTAAAGGGGGAAATAATTCGAATAAAACATGAATAAACCATGAATATTAAAGCGAAATGGCACTCACTCACTGACTGACTGACTCACTCACTCGCAGAACTAAAAATCTACCGGACCAAAAACGTTCAAATTAAGTAGGTATGTTCAGTTTGCCCATTAGAGGCGCACTAAGAAATCTTTTGGCGGTATTTTTACTCTAAAGGTGGTTTTTGAGGGTTTTAAGTTCGTCTTTTAGCATGTATATTCTTCTTATTCCAATATCTAAAAATTATAATCGAAATGTACATACCATATGTTAATATAGAACTATAATCTAGAGAGAGTACCTCTTCGAAACAGTTAATGGTAACTGAATTAACAATTTTGTCAGGTTGGCATTAAGTTGAGTTGACTTTGTTAGGTTGGCACCAAGTTGAAGATTGAAATGCATTTATCAGGACCTCCTGAATACCAATTTATCCAGTACCTCCTGAATACCTATTTAGGAGGTCCTGATTTATCGCGGAAAAATTGATTGGGTACTGCTACCCATCAGAGCTAGTCCTTGGAATATTATATTACTAGCAGTCAGGCTCGCTTCGCTTGCCATATCCGTTTAGCCAGACGTTTAGTCTGGCCTCTCGACTGGATGGTCCTAACATATGATAAAAATATGACAAAATTTTCAATTTGGTAGGTGTGTTCAGTTGGCCCTTTAGAGGCGCAATAAGAACGGATTTGGAAAAGAATTCCAAAGATACGCCCAAAATCTGCGTTTTTTAGCGTTCTTCCAGCTTTTTGGAGAGCAAATAAACTGTTCAATAAAATGTTCAAATTTACTACAGAAGCTCAGCTGGGGTGCAATAATGTTGTGTTAGAAGGAATTTGGAAAAACGCCAAAGATACGCCCAAAATTAGCATTTTCTCAGCTTTTCTGCGTTTCCTCACCTTTTTCAATAATTGATGGGAATATATTTGAAAAAACTCAGTACACAGGTTTAGCTGAGGTGGAAGAATTTTGTTCGCCAAATATACGCCGATATAGTAACAGGTGTTTTTTGAGATCAAATTGACATAATACGTTCAAATTCGGTACAGAGGTTCCGCTGAGGTCTACATGCAGGCGCGCGAAGCGAGCCCGCTGATCTCATTTTTGGAAAATCCAGTCGGGGGTCCAGAATTCGGTACAGAGGTTCCGCTGAGGCCTACATGCAGGCGAGCGAAGCGAGCCCGCTGAACTAATTTTTGACGATCCAGTCGGGGATCCAGGGGGCGGAGCCCCCTGGCTAGGCGGATATGGCGAGCGAAGCGAGCCTGACGGCTAGTATTTTATCAAGCAAGAAATTATTTTTTTCATAATAAATTTCCATAATAAATCAAGGAGAGATATTTGGTGAATAAATTATTGTTTGTACATTGTTAAAAGACGATCTGGCAATAGAGCAAAGCGAGAAAGAGATAGCGCTATCCGCTTTGTTGAATGATAGATTGGTACTTTTTTATTTAAATTGGATAATCTTTTTCAATATAATTGTTAAGATCATCATGAGAGTGAGAAAAGTGGCAACTGGAATTTTAAGTGGTCTAATAAACGAGTTATGGTTGTTGAAAGTGCTAACTTCGTTTTCTTAACATTCAGTATATCATTGGCTTTGTTCTAATATGCGTTTTTTCGCGATTAATGCCAAAATAAACAAGCTATGGATTTTACAAAAAATATTACTCTTTTATCTATGAACGATATGGGGAATAAAATAATTCAGTTTGGAAAGATACATTTTTGAATTTTTAAGAGAAGCTCTGGTAATATAGTTGAAACCGGTTATGATCTGGGAAGAATGGAGTTAGCACTTGAACGACCCATAACTCGCTTATTAGACCACTAAACAAATTTCAGTTTCTACTTTTTCTCACTCTTATAATGATCTTTACAATTATATTGAAAAAGATTATCCAATTTAAATAAAAAAAGTGTACCAAACAGACTTAAACATGGACCTTACTATAGATGGTGTGAGACTGGAAAAGATGGAGTCTGTGATCAGTGAAGTGAGATCTTGCGAGGAAGAGGTTGGGAAAGAGAGAGAGGTTAGGAGAAAGAGAAAGAGCTCGAGACAGATCGTCTGAGAAATGAATGAGCGTTCTGCTCTTCACCTTTTCTGCTCTCTAAATAATTGAATCTTCAGTACTCGTCTGAAAATTCGTCTTGCGATTTCGTCTTCCGAGTGTAATTATATTACACTTTACACAACTTTCTCCGACGTCATAATTCTGCTGACTTATCAGGACACATTTTTGCGCAGTGTCTTCTCTCAAATATATCCTTCTCTTTATTACTCTTTCTCAAATATCAATTTTGCTTCTCACTCTCTCTCACTTCTCCCTGAAAGTATCCGCTTGCATCCGCATCAAGTTTTACTATAGAGAAAAGATGTCACATGAAGAAGAGAAAATCAAGTGGAATGGTGAGAAGAAGAAGAAGATGGAGAAGAGAAAGAAGAAGAAGAAAAAGGAGGAGAAGAAGAAGAAGAAGAAGAAGAAGAAGAAGAAGAAGAAGAAGAAGAAGAAGAAGAAGAAGAAGAAGAAGAAGAAGAAGAAGAAGAAGAAGATGAAGAAGAAGAAGAAGAAGAAGAAGAAGAAGAAGAAGAAGAAGAAGAAGAAGAAGAAGATGAAGAAGAATTAGAAAGTACGTTTATGTTGCAAAATTCGATGTCAACTCAAGCCGATAGTCCTAGTAGTTCTTTTTCGAGAAGCTATGTGACGCTCGTATAGTGAGGTCCACGTTATAATGACAGTTTTTGATCAACTTTGGTTTTGCTATCCTTGTCTATCATTCAACTAAGCGGATAGCACTATCTCTTTCTCGCTTTGCTCTGTTTCCAGATCGTCTTTTAGCAATATAGAGTTGATAATAAATTAAGACAATCATTCATCTTAATTATGAAAATATTGATGAAATGTAATTGATTATTTCAAAGGAGAATGAACAATTTATATTACATTAATAAACCTATATCAGCTGGAGTCAAGAAGGCATTGAAGAGACAGTGAAACGTTGTTCCGTATCTTAAGGTGCTATTCTACTATTCTACAGAGCACTTCCAACACATCAATTGATAATTCAAATGATTAGACTCAATAATTTTCATGCCAAGCTGTGGCCTAATTTCTTTATTTATTACCGATAGAGGGCAGATAATTAGATGCTCCTAGCAAATAGTAGGTCCGTGATACAAAAATTTGAGCTGAGTCTCATCTCTGAGATAACTTGAGAGGAAAAATTGATCATCCAAGTGGCAGCTTCTTGAAACAGAAATTTCCATCGTTTGTTGAAAACTAAAAGAGAGGAAGAGAGAAAATTAACAGCTGTGGTTATAACAATTGGCAATATAATTTGAAAACATTGCAAGATTCAATAAAAATATTCGCTGATGTCAAGATGAGTGCATAAGAGCAACTGGGTGACACCATAAGGCATCGCTAACTATTGATTGCTCTTCAAAATACGCAGTTGAAGGAATTTTAACAGAGTTGAATGTGTTGTTCAAACTGAGGTGATAGCAGCGCAACTAATCATCACACTTACAACGATTTTTGGGTAACTTAGTATTATAGAATAGTTATTTGTGCAACTAGTGCGCAAAGTGACAGTTTGCTGCACCGAAAGAAACGTTCACGCCCGAGCCGTAGGCGAGGGCGGAATGGTTTCTTGAGTGCAGCAGAGGATCTTTGCGCACGTATTTCACATTAAGTTTTTCCTACAGTTACCATTGAATATGAAAAGTGGGTAATTATGGGTAAAATTGCCTGAAATGCATCAAAAATGTTTTTCTGTGTAATTTTATTATTGATAAAAACCTTAATCCTAAAATCCTAAAGTTCTCGTTGTCCTTGGTTATAATATATAGGTACTTAATAATTAGCGCGTTGTGCTTGGTTGCACCTCTGCTCACTATAGCAGCCACAGCAGTCACTGTTACCAACTTCATTTTGATTTTGCTGCACTGTTGCTCCATATAACCTACTAAGTATTTTGCGTTGCCATGTTGCAAATCTGGAGTGCAGAAAAATGTTTCCCGCACTAGAGCGGAAAAGTGATTCTTTGCGTTCTGTAATCAGTGCAGCAATGGCCACTTTTCAACGTAACTGTAGGAAAATGTATTTGAATGAAACTTGAAACGGTCCTATATTTAATAACATTTCCATCGAGGGAGAGCACCTTCCGTTGTTCGTATGGATTCTATTAGATTGAACGGAACTTCAATAACACATATTTTCATCAAATGTTCACATCTTGTTAATAACTTTGGTGTGAACTCAGCTTTACTCTCCGTTTCACTTATTCAAAAGTGTAAAAGCAGCCAATCCACTGATTCTTTCTTCCATGGAAGTCCATTTATATATAAGAGTCCATTCATAATAATTAGTCTAACATTCAATGTGTCTGATTTCTCATGTCCCAAACTTTACTACCTTAAATATTGAAGTGGGGATTTTTAAGTGGACATTTGAATGTTTATTTGAATAATTCTGAATAGAGTTTATTTAATCACTTTGATTATTGACTACCATTATATGATTTCTTTCTTCAATCTCAGCTTGGAACCAAAAGCTTAGGGATGAAAATTTGAATGAAAATTAATATGTAACTTTATTTAATTTCTATCTTAATTGAGAAATTTAGTATTTACTTGTGATTCATAATTATGAATATCGATAGGTTTGTCTTGTGCCATGTAATGACATCAATATCGGGGACCGAGCTTCGCTCTGGAGTACGAAAGCACAAACATTTATTACAAAAGAAGAAATTATAATATCATTCATAGTTCATACAGAAATGTTCTATCTAATCACATTGAATTGAGATTAATTCCCAGAGGAATGCAAAAATTTCCTTCACAAAGGCCCGGTTGCACAAAAGCCGGTTGAATTTTAATCCTGATTAATTTCACGTGAACCAAATCAGGAAGACCATTTCAAAAAGATGGATCTACTGGAATTATCAGGATTGAAAATAATCCGGCTTTTCTGCAACCGTCACTAAGTACCTGATTGAATGATCACAAAAGTTCAACAGCTGAGTCATAATTTTGACACAGTCCCACACACATGAACTCGCTCACTCACTTCCTCATCAAAGACAACGAAATAATTATTATCAGCTGTTTTTTCAAGGATGAATGATAATTATCCTTTCAATGTTCTTCAGCGAGTTTTCCCAGGGTTGAGAACTAGTGCAATCGAATTTTTATATTATAAACCTACTATGCTCTGAATTTCGTGAGAATCGTCAGAGCCGTTCTCAAGATCCGGTGAAATACAAACATATAAACATCCAAACATCTGAACATATAAACATATAAACAAAAATTGGTTGTTTAATAGTATAGGATGAAAGGAAATAGGACCAGCTGATGGAATATTATGTTTTTTCGATATAGTTTTTAGCTGATTTTCAAACATGAAAATATCAGGTCCAGTAGCTCAAAAGCCTGTTCAATTTCAATGATGATCAATTCCATGCAAACTAATCAGAGCAAGGGTTTTTTAATAGAAACCTCTGATAGGTTCTCGTGATATTTAGTCCGGATTAGGAATTAAAAGACAGTACAACTGGCTCTCTCAAGCCATGGCTGCGTAGAAACATAGAGCGACAGAGGAACTAATACAACAGAAGCTGAAGAAATTAGTCGCATTTCCATCACCTCACAATAAACATCAATTCAACTACCATATGTTTGGAGAGATCGATTTTAAATTTATTTTGCTATAATCCGGTCACTTTCTGTACCTATTCTTACAGATGTTCCATGAATACTGCAATGTTTTCGAATAAGATCGCTAATTTTGGTAACTCTACTACAGCTATGGTAACTAAACAGAGTATGGAAACTTTTTTTTGATCAGCTGCTAATTGAGGGACCAATAATCCTTTCTGAAAGAGCATTAGCGATTTTTCCCAGAGTTGAGACCTGTTCCAAAATATTTTTTTTATCGCAAACGTACTCTATTCCTGATTAATAATAAAAAAATGTTAGAGGCTTTTTCGAGATCCTTCAGACATACATACATATCCGCAAACACACATATTTAAACAGAAATTGTTCGTTTAGTATAATTGACTTCAATGATTATGATTTCATTCAATGAGAGCTTATTACACATAATAATAGCAACAGGTATAAAAAGCAAAAATGTCAAACATAATTGAAATCGAAACTAATAACAGCCGGCATAAAAAGCAAAAATGGCAATAATAATTTTGAGATCGAAACAGTAGATATCATCTTATCTCCATCTGATCTAATGTGAACAAATTATGGTAAGATTGACATCAATGTGTCAGCATTATTTAATGGGGAACATTGATACTATTAATGAGGTATACTGACAGTTTCAAGTGAATATCAACGAACTGTTATGCATATTCTCCAATATTTTTATCGAAAGCTACCTCTCTTTTCTTTGGTAACACAACTAATGTTTGGGAATAATTGATCCATGGGAAAAGCGCCTTACTTCTATGGAAGATATTTTTACATTAGGAAAAGCAACAACAGCTTTTGGCCTTATTAATAAATACCCCTTTCTTTCGTCAAGTTAAATTCTGGCCGAATATCCTCATTCTTTGCACACAGATTCCACAACGGACACTTCTGAAGTTTCAAAAATACCCTCCATTCATCATACTGAATGATTGAAATTCATGGAAACTGTTTAAGCTGTTCACGCGAACTGTCAGATATACAAACAAAATTAGTCTTGATAGAATAGGATCAATTATTGATAGAACTCCCGTCATGAAAGTTTGTTTTATGAAACATAGAAATTATCTATACTCCCAGGAAAAGAAATAAAAATATTTATTCTTATATTTATATTCTAATATTTATAAATCTGATTACCCTTTTCAAAATTATTCAACATAACATGTTTCGGCTATAAATTATGCCATTATCAAGTGATTGGGAAATAATAATAATGATTTCTCAGGAATAACTCTGATTGAAGTAGCAGTGCCCAATCAATTTTTCCGCGATAAATGCATTCAATCTTCAACTTGGTGCCACCTAATGAAATAATCGCAACTTAATGCCAACCTGACAAAATTAATTAATTATTGGTCGCCAGTTTATCAACTGTTTCGAATAGGTACTCTCTCTAGATTATAGTTCTATAATAACATATGATATGGACACTCCAATTATAATTAAGAGATTGGGAGAAGGAGAATATACATGCTAAAAGACGAACTTTAACCCTTTTAAAAACCACCCTTAGAGTTGAAATATCGCCAAAAGAATTCTTAGTGAGCACCTAGGATGTATAAGGAAGCTATATTCTAAGTTTTGTTGCAATCCACCCGGTAGTTCTCTAGAAATCGTGATCAGTGAGTCAGTGTGTCATTGAGTCAGTGAGTCAGTGAGATAAGAATATTTTATAAGTATAGATAAAGTAAAGTGTTGGCTATACACGTACAGGATAGGGAAATTATGTTTGACGCATCATCACGTCTGAACTACTGGACTAATTAACTTAAAATTTTGCATATAGATTCTTAATTAACCAAGGATGGTTATGGGTCTATTTTCAATTCTTCAAAATGACATTACGTCATGTTTTCAGTTTGTCAACTTTTAGAATAGATCCTTGCGGAGCCCGGATTTCTGCTATTAATCAACATAATGACTTCAGACATTAACATAGTAAGTTACTCCAGTCACTATATGCATTGTTGCTTGCAATAAATATTGTAGTTCTGATTTTTCAATATTTGAATTTAAAATGATATAATTCATCAGCTTGAATCATGAAATAATCGCGACAGAAATTCGGAATTTAGTCAAGGTGGTAAAGAATCTTCTCTTCTCTTGACTCCAATAAACAATAGAGGCCTACTCTCGATTTCAATACCATCAGAACGTTACAGCGGATTGATGAAATGGCGATCACCAGTTTTCCATTTTCTTTGTGATTTTACTTATCAAAGTATAAAAGCATTATATGATTCATCATAGGAATCCATGCATGGTTTTGAATTATTTATGTAGAATTCCATGCTTCACAAGCTGAGTTGTCTTAAATTCATCTCCAACCATCGTTTCTCATATCATGGAAATGACGTGACTGTGAAAATGAGGAAACTATCTTAATTTTGACGTGACACGTCTTATAAATTGGTTTGCCGGGAGACACTTCAAGAAACTGCATTACGTTCCCACGTTATGCGCTCACAATGAGAGCGAGTGAGAGCGTTCGTTTTGGTTCACGGTCGTCTGGAAAGAGCACGAATAGGAGCAGTGGCGAGCAACGCTCGCAGCAGCGAACCCAGCAACCCGAAGCATTCACCTGGAGAGAGAGTGAAACGGAGCAGTCAACCTGCGCAGGCGCCGCAAGCAATCTCCTGCGACTGCGCCACTAATTCAAAATGTCAAGTCAATGGTTGTCTCTCTCGCTCTTAGGTGGGCGCGGGCTAACCATGCCCGAGTGGAAGGGACGCGTGCCTCTCACTCACTCTCATTGTGAGTTATTATTTCATCCTTCTTCCTACTATACGAATGAATATTCACATTAAAATTATTTTACCACTCAAAGTCGTTGTCCCGTAAAACTTTCGCCCATATACCGCCTTTACAAGCAACCATGCAATGGTTGTTTTCTTCTTTTTTTTCTTTGAACATCCGAATCGTACTTCACCAGCGCGCATAATATTTTAATATCGGGGCACCGAGCTTCGCTTTGGAGTATAAAAGCATAATATTTATTCATTCATTATTGATACACAGAACACAATTCTTTTAAATGATTGGGAAGGACCAACAGGCACAGCCCAAAACCGTTTCTACCCCAAATTTTGATGTATACACTATAAATTAATACGGTAGTCCAAAATGTAGGTCATAATCCACACACTTTTGAATCTATGTCAAATTTCCACTCCAAACATTTTAAAACAGAAAATTTCGAATTTGGATTTTTACATACAAAATTGGATAACAAAATAACACTCACTAATCATTTTAAACCGTAGAATAATGATTACGGTAACTATAAACATTTTGATATAGGTACTTTTTTTCAATAATGGATCTTGAATAAAATCTTCTTTTTGGTCATGTCAACAAGTCAGATTAATGTTGATCAAATCGATTAATCTAAAATAATTGCTGGATAATACTTCTTGTGAGATCAGCTGATTGATTGCATTAGTTCAACAGCTGAACATAATTCTGTCTCACTCCCACACAGGCACTCGCATCTTCCGTTATCGACAGACAACGAAATTATCAGCTGTTTTTCCAAGGATGAATAATTATTTTCCTTTTCTTGTCCTTCAGCAAGTTTTCTCAGAAATGAGACCATGTGCAATCGAATTTTTATATCAAGAACCTCCTATATTGAAAATCAAAATCGTAAGAGCCTTTTCCGAGATCCATTGAACATACACAAATACATAAATGAATGCATACATACAGAAATTGGTCGTTTAATATAATAGGATTGAGAATTGTTCGCAGCAAGTGGAAGAGGTGGTTCTGTTTTGCAATTTAAGTTTAAATACAACTTTTCATATTCATTGATTACAGATATACTCAGCTTTGAATAGAGGAAAAATGTAGGTATGAAAGGAGTATTCTGGTGCATCCTGCACCAGACTACCCCAAGTTCAAGGTTACAAAATGTCACCTCAAGGTCAAGGTGAACCAAGGTGAGAATTGAAGATAAGGAATGAAAATATATCGGATTATATTCTTGAGATAATTTGAAGTCGTTAGGATGCAGTTGGGGTGAGCTTGAAAATATAATATAGAAGCCTTTAGACAGGACAGATTATTAAGGTGAGAAATCACCTTATAAAATGAAGCAAGTTCCATAAACCAAAATTTTACATTTGCCATTTCAGTTTTCTCAAATTAACTTTCCAGGAAGTGACTTGCAGTAGCCTTGCAAGATGGACTATCTCTTAGAGTGTCAGTAAAATTGTAAGGCAATAACTTGTCAGCAGTTATAAATCTGGAACTTGGATGTGAATGCTTTACTGGCTGAGAGAAATATTTGAGGATATAGAATTGATGAGACTGTTCCTTTACCTCAAATAAAGTTATAGAGTCAAGAAGGACCATTGGGTGACCTATAACAAAATATTCTAGTAGCTCTATTCTCATTATACCTTGAATGGTACTTGGTACTTGATGTGGTTGGTGATACAATGGAGCCCTGATAATCTTCGACTGGAGGTCATACGAAAAATAACCCGAAAATAACCGACTGGTTATTGAATGAACTAGAGTGAATTCCACTTCAGAAGGATAGCACAACCAGAGGCTATCTTCCAGGTAGAGAAATTAGTCACCCACCAAAACATGACACTTCTTCTTCAGAACAAGAACAACAAAAGCAGCCGCCTCCATTCCAAGACTGATTTCCAGTGCTAGGATGAATGTGTCCAGGTTTGACGTTAGTGTCTTGAATGGTTGCCACATCCCTTTCTCCCAAGTTACCAAGCTGTGATTCAAGTCACCCTCACATATTTGATTCAACAGCCTATCTTTATCAATTATTCTATAGTGAATGCTTATCAATAATAATGATTTGAGAAATATATTTCTCAATGATTGATGATGAATATTTAGGCAGTAAATTATACATCAACATATTTCTCAAACGATTTGGCAATGAAACAGAGTTGAAAAGGATATAAAATTATCTGTTTTTTGACTAATTACAAACAAGGATAGTAAACCAATGTTTATTGGGTGCTAATTTTAAAACGTGAATTCCACTTTAGTTTATTTCATCAGTTATTGTTTGTGTTATGATTTTTGTATGGTATTTTGTTCAAAGGTGCTATGGAGTTGACATGGATAATTTCAACAGTGACATAATATTTGGCATTTTCCCCGAGTGGTCGTATTCAGTGGATAGCCAACATTTTACTCTCATTGAGAAATCCACATTTCAAGAGAAATTCATTATAACTAAGTATCAGTTAATGGGATGTGAAATAGAGCAGGTATGTACCTTCTCTGGGAGTATAAATAAAAATAGATATCCAAGTACCTTCTTCAAAATTGTTTATGTGACTGAACAATTTCAAAGAGGGTACTTGGATTTCCATTTCGATTTACATACAACAGTAGCCCTAAAGAAAAAAGACAATTTCTCTGAAGGGTATAGGAGAAGCTCACAATGTTATCAACCCTGTTTTATAGGCCTTATTATATGTTTATGTAATGTAGCGTTTGATCTATGTTCACACTAGTGACCCCCTGGGTTGGAGAGCTTGCTCAAGAACTGTTGTATTGTAATCTCTAAAATCTGCTACTTTTGATTATACAGAGTTGATTAGAATCATGGAAACATTTGATATTTCTCCAATAAGAATAATTTGACATTACCTAAGTTTCATTGAGGATAGCATCCTCAAATGAAATGGAAAATTACTCTTCAAAAATCAATCTATCGCTTCAACATCTCAAAACCTCATATGTACCCAAATTTATTTTTTGGAATGAGGAAGTGGTCATGTGATAAATGATTTATACAGAGATCCGAGAGAAAAGAATCTGGTGTGGCGCACTCAAACAATTTTCCTTGCCATTATGAAAATTGATCACCTAATGCTAGTGTTCACGCGCGTCTCAAGTCTACTATTCAAAGATCTGAGCCAGCTTGTGACAGGACAATAACACTGCGAACACGTGAAGTCTGCTATCTCTTCATAGTGAATGATTTAATAGGATCAACACCTGCTAACAGTTTGCAAATTGAATAATCTTATTTTCTCAAACTTCGAGCTTATTTTCAATTTTAGGTGAAAATTAAACCAAACATTAATTGTAGAGATTTTCATGCTCAATCTTGAATTTTTTGATTGAATTGTATTTGGAGCCTGATAATATTGGGAACCTAAAATCGAACTTTGCATAGATAGGACGAAGCTCCTGTAATTTTTACAGATATGAGACTTGCGGCAGTTGATAGAGCTTATCAATGACTATTTTAAGTATGAATTTAATCAAAATCATTGAAGCCGTATTTGAGAAAATCGCAAAAAAACCTGTTTTTGACACCATTTTCATCAATGTCTGAATTTCGAGTATTCATCAATATTCCTCATTCTGTAATTATTCTTATCAATTTCACTTTTCTCAATACCAGCCAATAATTATTTGTTATTTCTTTCTAAATTCATATCTTGATTTTCATCCATTCCTTCATCTTTCTCATCTCTCCTTACTCCTTGTACATTCTCATCCCGTTCTCCAAGTTTCTTTTTATTCCATTATTTGATTCCATTCCATCTTCCTTCCTCTATTCCATCTCAGTTCCCTCTCCACCCCATCATCACCCTTTTCCACCCTCTCTTCACCATTTTTCCCAATCTACAGAAATGATTGTAGGCTACAGATTCTAAACTAACATAACCAGTAATACTCGTACTTTCAAGTTTTTGTTCATCAATTTTCAATAATTCTCCATTGCAAGGATTTGGCCAGTTATCATTACAAGGAATTAGATCAAATGCTTGTGAATTTTTAGATTGATTTCAGTATTCAAATCTAGGTTTTGAAAAATGTTCCAACCATGGTTAGAAATCAACTTCGTGTGAAGACTAACTTCTTGATTGTGATTATAGTTACCACAAACTCTGTTTCGAGATCAGAATTCTCTCAATCAAATTGCTGCTTAAGTTGCAAAATAAATATTTCATCACGTTCTCGTCTCTTTTCATGTCCTTCTCTCCATGTTCTCGTCTTCCTTCACATTCTTTTCCTCACATTCTCATCTCTCTCCACGTTCCTTTAGCTCATGTTCTCGTTCTTTTTCTTCATGTTTCCGTTTTTGTTCCTTCATCTCATCATTTTCTCTATCTGTCTGTACTCTCTCCAACAAATTCTTGGTGAACTCATTGTCATAGCCTTCTGATTCGGTAATCAATTACTTATTTGTACTTCTCAGATTAATAGGCAGATCAATATTCAACTCTCTGCTGTTTTCAGCAAGTCACACTTCTTTGAACTTGCTGAATATGACATTTTCCACACAAAACTTCAGATCTATCTGGCGATCTATCCCATTCAATTTAATTCAATCCCGGATGAGCCCCTGAAGTTGTAGGATATTATTCTTCAAATCAATATTCTGATACAAATCAATAAAACTTTTATTAATTCCACACATTCACATCAGTACCTATGATAAGCCGGTTCTGGCTCCACCAGTGATGAGCAGCCAATAGAAAGCGAGGGGCGCGGCCTAAAGCCCCACTCTACTATCCCCTCCACCCTCCCCCTACACACATGAATCTGCCATTTTGTCTACCACCATGATTCCTCCTCCTCCTCCTCCTCACCAGCCAATAGGGAACGAGGGTTTGACAAGAATGAGAGGGGAATGACAAAGAACAGGAAGAGGAGGGTGAGGAGTCATGGTAGGGGACAAAATGACAGATGCATGTGGTGGGGGGTTGGGGAAGGGGGTAGTAGAGCGGGGCTTTAGGCCACGCCCCTCGCTTCCTATTGGCAGCTCATTGCCGGTGTACCAGAACCGGCTTATCATAGTTACTCACATTTTACATTATCATGATCTATTCATTGAGCTTTTCTCCTGAAAACTAACTTGTTCATTTATTTTATCAACGATGTTGCCTTTTGAATTGATCAAACTTCATATGATGATATTATATCATACGTCAAAATAGAATCACCATAGCTAAAATCTTATCCTACATGAATAAATAAATGTAAAAACTGTAGTCATTGCATGCAGTCAATTCTTTGGCTGATTAAATCACAAAAAGTTTTCTTTTGCACTTTCAATGTTATTTTATATCCTGAGAAAGGTCGAAGGAGTAAGTCAATTTTTTTGACCTGTGAAAAGGCTCGAAGAATACATATTTAGATTTGGAGCTGATTGATCAATTCTTTCTAAATTTATTGTAGAACATACAAACAGACGAACAATGACTTTTGCTTTTAGTTGGTCAATAGTGAGAGTGAGAACTCACTAGCGCTTGTTCAATAAGTTTATTCAACTTTTTCAGTCACTTATGCTCCTTTCACACAAGGACACCAATGAAACACCAGTGATACTCATGGATGGCCTCGTGACCTCCACATTCGGTTGCGGGTCCTGCACCCAGGCTCAGAACCAAAATATAACTTAGAGCTTTCCCTGATTTGTTTTCAATGACAAGGCTATTTTAGATCCCAGTACTTTCTTCCAGATCGATCCTCCAAATAATACTGCCTTCATATTGAGTCATTTTGAGCCCAGACGTTCACCTAATGGAGAAGAGTTTGCAGTGTTGTTTGTATATCCACAAGTAACTGTACATTTCTGTTCCACTGAGATCTGTTACTGATGATAGATTTTTTATTTTCCATAGTCTCAGAAAGATACCTTCTTCAGAGTTGTGATAGAATACCTTTTCACCGAAAATGTTAACGAAGTTCATGTGACTGATACCATAGATAAAATCTATAAGTTCAAACTGCCAGGATCTTCCACAGGAACAAGCTTTGGAGTTGTGGAAACCTTCGACTTCAATCTACAAACTCCAACCGACGCCTTCAGATTTGGTGAGCATGAAACAAACTATTGTGAATTCCTTTTTAGTCCAGTTACTATATTTATGACAAGAGATAAAACTACTAGATTTTGGGTGCATTGGTGCATGCAATTTATATTGTGGTTCTGATTTTTAATATATTATTGGGTACATAAGAGAAGTTCAGAACCAATTTCTTCACCCGAAATTTCCTTGTGCTAGATAAAGGGTGGCCCAAAGACCTCGTATTTTCTGCTCATTTTCGAGTCATCAGCTATTTCTGCCAAATCTCGTAATCGGACGAAAACATTCGCTCCCACCTTTTTTTCAGAACATAGAATTCTGAATGAAATGAGATCATTCGGAATTCTTATCTCCAATGATTACTGAGTTATGATTTTTCAAAAATGAGTGAAATTTGAAGGAAAATTCAATTTTGATGAATTTTAGTTTTTGTTCTACAATATCTTCTGATTGTTAACACTCAGATTTGTAATTCAAAATCCCTCTGGGCGTTTTTTTGTGTTCTACAATCAGGAAGAGCGCTCTATCCCGAATAGATTTCCAGGTACACCTGACAAAACATTCTTTTGTGAAAAACACCCAATTTTCAGCTTCAACCATCATCACCAACTACATTGTCTTCACATTGATATTTCGCACATGACATGAGTTCATGAGATCATATTCCATGAGAATCACCCACTGGATGCACTTCATTTTAGTATTTCCTAGTGGAGAGGCAAGCTTAAGGACACCTCAAGGATCAAAATTTCGAACACCTATAACTTTTGACACAATGCTATGATTTCATTGTACTACACTTCATTCTTCTCGGCTCGTCAGGGCGGTCCAAAATCATACATAATGAGTCAAATTCGGTTAAGAAATGGAAAATTTATTGTTGAGTATACTTAGGCTCATATTCCAATGCAGAAAAATGGCCATTCATCCATATAACTCACCAACTATACTGTGTGCCATGTTGCAAAAATGAAGTACGCAAAGTAATCACTTCGCAAACTAGTGCAGAAAAGTGATTCTTTGCGTTCTGTAACAGTGCAGGAATGGTCACTTTTCAAGGTAACTGTAGGAAAATAATTTTTGCTCCACCAATTCTTTCTCTTTTTAATAACAAACGTTGTGCTTTTGTGATATGGTAGATAGAACATAATATTGCATACTCGAGGTGACTTTCATGTCTGGGATTGATTGATAGTTCATTTACACCCAAGAATTACCTTGTTTTGGGTGGAGCTCGTTTGAAGGACTCCAGTAAAGGCCGTATGAACTGGTGGTGGGGATAGGCTTGTCTTTTCTCATAATAGCCTACAGCTTTTCTATCACTGTTCGGGAAGTTTGGTATTGGTTAAGACAGTTTTGATCCATCTCATTAGTTCAGATGGTTTGATACTTTTATATCTTAATTGTAGAATCATGTTGACTATCAGTGAAGCCAGGCTGATGAGGGGCATCTCCAAGGTATGGTAGGTGATTTTCATATGATCCGTTCATTTGAACATGCGCTTCGCGCTCGGCCAGTTGGGTGGGTTAGCAGCCTCATTTGAATTCATTTGAATTCCGATCACAAAAATGATTTCTCATAGCCAAACAAGTAGCCTTTCACATTTGTTTTATATAATCATATTTTTCTTCTTTTAGTATCTTAAAAGCTAGTTTTATTGTGTGATTTGATTCTGAATATATTTTTATTTGAAGTAATGTTATCATAATTTGAAGATATTCGCTCTTCATTTCAGTTGTCAATTACACCCACCCAAAATCTAGTAGTTTTATGTCTTGTCACCCTTACATTTTTGGTGGAGGCCTTTTTCTTAGCTTACATAGCCTATTAGGTGGAGGCGCCTTTCGCCTTACATATTTGGCTTACAAAGGTTACTTCATAAATAGGTAAGAAGATCGGAGCTCGGATAAGAAACTGTCTAGAGTTGTCAATGAACGGTTGTAACATGGCTGACTGAATTCCAGACCTCAACCAGATATCTCATCAACTCATGAAAAGTACGTGTTTGCTATACTCTCTATGCATTACTCGCGCGGTGTAAAAAAGACCCCACAGAGAATTTTTTGGTGTACTACTCTTGCCATTGGCACAACTGTCTCAGTAGATAGGTTCCTGTTTCAGTGTGTATTTGATAAACATGCACTCAGAACTCTACTTCCTGTAACAGCTTTTCAGTGATAAATCATCATTCAAGCTGTCGTCATATTCACGTATTCCAATTTATACAAGTTCTATTTTCAGGCTCTAAATTTTGTAAAATTACGTGAAAATGTTTCAATTATCAGTGAATTGAGTGTAATATTTTGGTTTCTATCCAGCTTCTCAACCGTCAAAATTCTTAGTGTCTGTTGTTCTTGAGTGAAAAAGGACTAAATTTAAGAAAAGTGGAATTAGAACCTCATTTCGGACTTTGAAAATAATATATCTGAATTTGGGAGGAAAATAGTACAAGGAGTATCCTTAAATTTTCTCTCCCATTCAGTCTTGTGGAAATTAGAATAATGGATTAATAAATAAATACTATCTTGCATCCAAAAATACAGAGTCTATAACAGAAGTTTCAAGACTGGCCACAGAATAAATTGATCATTTTATAGTCCAGGCGCAAATGTCATGAATAAGGCACTCTGTGGTCATTTTTCGGTAACAGTCGTGGAAGAAGTCCCAATTTCCTCGTTAGGTCTAGCATAATAAGGATCGTGATGATGATAAGTCGGAATCATAGGCTTATACCAGTATATTGAGAGGATCTGTAGACTGAGATCGAGGGACTCATGTAAAGCATTTTTCAAAGACCTTGAAATACTCACACTTCTTTCCATTTACATTTACCAGCTTGTAGTTTTTGTTAAAGTAAATATCAGTAAGTTCCAATTTTGTACAGATAATCATGAATATAATACTCGAAATAGAAATATCATTGCATTTCCAATCCATAGAATTGTAGCTTTCGATAAAACTCCATTTTATTCAGGAATGAAACTCTATAATAGGTTGCCAACAAACATTCGAAACATTGAATCAGTCATTCTATTCAAGCAGGCAGTCAAAAAAATGTTATTAGAGAAAAGCCCATACGCAATCACAGAATTTTATTAACAAGAAATTGATTTTTATATATATATATATATATATGATATATATCATTACCTTCCTCAATGATACTTGACACTTCCTGAATAAATATTTTATTTTTTGATTGTAGTTTATAGTATAGTATTAGTACTGACAAGTTACTGTCAAATGGGATTATTCCCAAAATTGATGTAATGTAATGATTATTAATAAATAAATTTCAATAACCGTTCAAGATATTCAACCGTCTTTTGAACGAAAATATTTCTGAAATCTCCCTCTACAATTCTTGTTCAATAAAAGTTTTCTCTAAAACGGATAATTATAAGTTATAACCTTCAGAAGCCCTAGAAAACCTTTTCTCTTTTTTTCCAAATTTCATCTTATTATAACTTTCTGGTGCAAGAGATAGAGAGAAATTCTCAATCTTTCAGATTTTAAGAGTTTGGAATTATTTTACCATACCGGTAGTATAAGTTGTTGGTATGAGATAAATCTTTCGGATATTTTAGTATGATAATTTTGGAGCCTAAATCTTATGTAGCCTTTTGAATCTGATTCCAAATCTATGGAATTAGGATCATTTATCAGCTTTGTAACAATATATCTTTATGCATTGTAACGTCAACAAATGTGTTCTCCTTTTTGTGTAGTTGAGAAGTTGATATTGTGGTAATTATTCATATTGAATGAAAAAGACTAGGGAATTGTCAAAAAACCACTGATTTATTGATAAATGGAAAGACCGGTTTCGGTTATTACACCATTGTCAATCTCTGATAAACTAAAACTAAATACAAGAGCAGCAAAATTTATACTAGTAGGCGAGTACTGCTATTGGTCGAGGGCATGATCGCCTGCCATTGGCCTAGCTAGACAGTCTCCTCCCCCTCTTATTTTGTACTGAAAAGTAAATTTTATTATCATGGCGATTCTGTTGCTTAAGCCGCCATTTTGTCACACCGTTGAGGGGGAGGAGACTGTCTAGCTAGGCCAATGGCAGGCGATCATGCCCTCGACCAATAGCAGTATTCGCCTACTAGTATAAATTTTGCTGGTCTTGTATTTAGTTTTAGTTTATCTGAGATTGACAATGGTGTAAATACGAACGGTCTTTCTATTTATCAATAAATCAGTGGTTTTTTGACAATTTCTTAGTCTTTTTCATTCAAAATGTGTTCTCCAGCGCCCTCCAAAGAAAACTCTGCATGTTTTGTCATCATTGAGAGGCTTTGAACAAGAAACAGCTGTTTTGACAGTAGCTGCCAGCTTCTAGCATAGAATGAACAAGCAACATTCAAATAGTGCATTCTATTTCTACACTAGCAGGAAACCCGTGCTCCGCAAGGGTCTATTTTAAACTTGACAATCTGAAGCTTGACGTAATGAAATCTTGAAGAATTGAAATAGGCCTATAACCATCCTCGGTTGATAAAAATGTCAAGTTAATCAGTCCATTATGCGTCAATAGTTATTCGTGCAACTAGTGCGCAAAGTGACAGTTTGCTGCACCGAAAGAAACGTTTATGCCTGAGCCGTAGGCGAGGGCGGAATGGCTTCTTGAATGCAACAGAGGAACTTTGCGCACGTATTTTACATTAAATTTTTCCTACAGTTACCATTGAATATGAAAAGTGGGTAATTATGGATAAAATGATGGCTGAAATCCATCAAATGTTTGTGTGTGTGATGCTGTTATTAATAACAACCTTAATTCATTTAAAAATTAATAATCCAATTGAAGTTGAAATTCGAATTTCATAATATTGTGTGTTAGCTACATTTCTCATTGCTTGGAGTTGAAATAATTATTACTGACAATAGAAAAAAAGTATTATTCATTATTAAATGATGAGAAATTATTATTCAATTATGATTTAGATAAACATTATTCTTGTTTTAGATTTCTATATTGGGATTTTATCATAAATGTAGGGTAGCCATTGAAATGATTCTTATCTAAATCTAACCACAGTCATTGTTACCAACCTAATATTTGTTTTCGTGCACTAATCCTCCATATAACCCACCAACTATTTTGTGTTGCCATGTTGCAAATCTGGAGTGCAGAAAAATTTTTTCCCGCACTGGAGCGGAAAAGTGATTCTTTGCGTTCTGTAATCAGTGCAGGAATGGCCACTTTTCAAGGTAACTGTAGGAAAACATAATTTTCCTTTCCCGTTCATGTATCAGCCAGCTCTAGATTCATTATAGTACTAGCCATCAGGCTCCGCCCCCTGGACCCCCGACTGGATCGTCCAAAAATGAGATCAGCGGGCTCGCTTCGCTTGCCTGCATGTAGACCTCAGCGGAACCTCTGTACCGAATTCTGGACCCCTGACTGGATTGTCCAAGAATGAGATCAGCGGGCTTGCTTCGCTCGCCTGCATGTAGACCTCAGTGGAACCTCTGTACCGAATTTGAACGTATTATGTCAATTTGATCTCGAAAAACACCTGTTACTATATCGGCGTATCTTTGGCGAACAAAATTCTTCCACCTCAGCTAAACCTGTGAACTGAATTTTTTTAAATATATTTCCATCAATTATTGAAAAAGGTGAGGAAACACAGAAAAGCTGAGAAAACGCTAATTTTGGGCATATCTTTGGCGTTATTTCAAATTCCTCCTTACACAACATTATTGTAGTAAATTTGAACATTTTCTGTTTATTTATTCTCGATAAAGCTGGGAAAACGCTGAAAAACGCAGATTTTGGGCATATCTTTAGAAATTTTTCCAAATCCGTTCTCATTGCGCCTCTGAAGGGCCAACTGAACACATCAACCAAATTTGAAATGTTATGTCATATTTTTATCATATGTTGGGACGATCCAGTTGGGGGTCCAGACCAAACGTCTGGTTAAACGGATATGGCGAGCGAAGCGAGCCTGACGGCCAGTAATATAATATTCCCAGGAATAGCTCTGATCGAAGTAGCAGTACCCAATCAATTTTTCCGCGATAAATCAGGACCTCCTGAATAGATATTTAGGAGGTACTGGATGAATTGGTATTTAGGAGGTCCTGGATGAATGCATTTCAATCTTCGACTTGGTGCCAACCTAACAAAGTCAACTCAACTTGCCAACCTGACAAAATTTTTAATTTTGTTTCGAAGAGGTACTCTCTCTAGATTATAGTTCTATTCCAACATATGGTTAGGACATTCCAATTATAATTTTAAGATATTTTGAATAAGAAGAATATACATGCTAAAAGACAAACTTTTAACCCTTAAAACACACCCTTAGAGTCGAAATATTGCCAAAAGATTTCTTACGTGCACCTATAAAGGGCCAACTGAACATACCTACCAAATTTGAACGTTTTTGGTCCGGTAGATTTTTAGTTCTGCGAGTGAGTGAGTGAGTGAGTCAGTCAGTCAGTGAGTGAGTGCCATTTCGCTTCTATATATAGATAGTCTACAAGCGATTTGGGAATGATGCAGAGTTGGTGAAGGAAAGTGCTATCTGCTCTGTCTGATGACAGACGAGGATAGCAAACCATAATGTCAATCATATGCTTACTTTCAAACCTGAATCTCATCATAGAGTATTTCGTGAATTTTTTGGTGGGGAACAGTCACTTGAAAAATAAATAGCATTATACAAAGAATTTGAATTATCATAAATTAGGCTGGTGATATTTTACTGATTAAAATATTGACATTCAATTTCACTCATATTTGTTTTTCAGCTGGCACTGCGACTATTGACACATCATTCACTTTATGGTCTGATACAGAGTTGAACATGACGAAAGTACCTGTTGAGAAAGGACAGTCAAAGCAAGGTAAAACATCAAGAGTAATCTGTTGCTTTGGTCGAAGTGAAACTGCTCCATAATCAACGCTCGATAGGAATGGCTCATACAAAGTGTCCAATGATGTGGTGTGAATTTTGTAGATTTGGAGACTTTTAAGTGAGATTCACGTGAAAAAGTCAGTGAAAATGATAGGAGGCTCCAGTTGTCATATGTTTCTTTTTGACTTTCTTCCATAATATAAGCTGTGTTCGAGTTATCGTGTAATATTATGGCACAGTTGCACAAAAGCCGGTTGAATTTTAATCGTGATTAATTCCACGAGCACCAATAAGAGAAGGCTGTTTCGAGGAGAAGGCTGTTTCGAGGAGAAGGCAAGTCTGATTGGTTCTTGTGAAATTAATCACGATTAGAATATTCAACCGGCTTCTGTGCAACCAGCATTGGGTCTTCTTAAATATTAATAATAATAATAAAATAATAATAATAATAATACCTTTATTGTACAAATAGACAAGTTAGAACACATCTATATATACAGAATAATAGTAGGTTTTCAACGTGTAGAATCACAGCTCAAGGCCTTTGTAAGTTGCACAAGTCAAAAATGAAAAGATGAAAAAGTTCAGGTACATTGATATAAATGTCTTCGAGTTGCTCATGTAATAGGGTGGGAGGCCAGGGACTTTGTTAGCACCCTATTTTGTAACAAATAAAAAGTATATAATAATTGCTTTTAAAATCTCTACTCAACTATTAACCTGTTTAAACTATTTGAATCCACGGTTGGGAGCTTTGGATGGATTCGTTCATGCAAATGCCAAGATCTTCACTATTGTTTAACAACACTTGTTTCAGAAACAAGTAACTTATCACGAGCCAGGAACGTGAGATGAAAGATTTTGTAGAAATGCTACTGATTTATTAGTTGAATTATACAATTATCGGTCATCTTTGAAATTCTGTTACATCGAATTATAATATTCACTGTAATCAATCCGGTTATTTATTCAATTACTTGTTTCAATATTACAACATTAAAAATTTAATTTCAAATAATATTTCTCAAATTACTACTTTATCGCAATTATTCATAATTGATATTCAGTCAAGAATTTGCTAACTCACTCTACAATAAATTTAGGGCCTCGGTCAATTTATCTGGTCAATCTATTCGAGCTTAATAAAATAATTTTGGCACTCACCATTGAATTGAAAATTCAACAAATAAATCGGCACTCCCAATCACTCACGCTTACATTTCAACTTCGGTACTATATTTCAGACTACATGCTTTTAATTTATACAAAATAAAATAATAAGGAGATTTTTCATCTAATTAGGCCGAAGCCTAAATTAGAGACCGAGACTTAATCTGCGACTACATGAGTTCTTCTCGCGGTGACGACTCGATTAGAACTGCCGCTCTCCTACTCAAATTTTTCGATTTGCAAGAAAACACGTGGAGCGCCCGGCCAATAATTTCAGGGTAAAACGTCGTGGGGTCACATGGTTCGAATACATTTCTAAATACGTTTGCATTAATTTCATTTCGAAATTCAAGCCAGTACTATGGAAATGCTAGAAGACTACAATAATTTGGATGGATAAGAAGCAAGTTAGCAAATCTTTTATGGCAACACAAAATTTAGGTGCTTACTTTGTGCATGAATAAATTATTCAATTATCAAGAACAAGGTTCACGTGAGTTCATATTGGAAAAATTTAGTCCAATTTTGATCAGTTCAACAACCTGAAAGGAAGGCACAAAAAAACTACAATACAAACCTCTCAATATTCCCCATATTACACTCAAAATAACAAATAACATTGTGTCGTGAGATTGTGACGTGCAAATTATCAGGACAGCAATTGCGCCAGCATTAAAAAACATATTCTGTAAGAAACTTTATCTTCGCTTTGAAAACCTTCACTGACTCAAAAAAGTCTATTCTTCCAGAAAGCTGATTCGCACTTCCAATGCTTCTTTCTACTGGCGATGCGTAGCTTTGTATGACGGGTTTGAACACATGAAACAGTCCAAAATGTCGAGTCAGTACGATCAAGTCAATCCCACGTTCACCAACGGAAATTTGACCATGAAGGCAAGCATGTATAAATATGGCATCGTTCTTCTTCCTCCGCCATTCCAAGTATTCCAAGTCCATGGCCAAGCACAGCTCCCTGTAGGATAAGTCTCCTGAGCCTGGAATGAAGCGTTGCATCGAGTACTTAACGAAGTCCCTCTGTAATCCCTCCAGCACAACAGATGTGCAGAGTCTATCCCGGTTCCAGATCACCGAGGCGTATTCCAGATGGCTCCTCACAAGTGCTGTGTAGAGACATATCTGTGTATTGGCATTTTGGAAATCCTTTGAAATTCACCTCATGATGCCAAGCTTCTTCCTCGCCTTGGCCACAACATTCTCCACATGCTAAGTGAACAGTAACTTGAAATCAAATTGAGCTCCTAGATCCTAAACACTATTTACTCTTCTTACCTCTTCCCCTTCAGTCTTGTATGTAGCTAAAATCGGGACAATTTTCCTGATGACAATGTCATTGTCAATGTCTTTTTAGTATTCAAGGATTCAAGGACAGTGAATTTCCCTTGACCATTTGATCACCTGATCAATATCCTGCTGAAGACGTTGTTGATCTCTACTAGTGTTTGGCATTCAGTGTGGTTACGACTGTAGACAGGATACTTGCGAAACATGTTAATGAGATAACTGACATTAACCAGGTGACACATTGGATCTATTAATTGTGGGGCATTGACTGTGCTACAGGAGCTGAGAATTAATCTGGCGTCAAGGGTTAAGAAAGATAGCTTTTCTAAACAACAGTACGAGTCCAATGGGAAATACGACTTGAGAAGAAGATAAGTGACTTGAGAAAACGTATAGGGATAGTCACAAGTTATTTGCAAAATCCTGGTAGAGCTTTAAACGAACAGAAGACTCGAGTAGATGGAATCATTGTGCAGTATGTTGGATCTATTCAGTAAAGCAAGTTGCATGAAACACTGAGGTTGCATATGGTCCCATGGAAGCAGAAGCTGGCAGCGTAGGCAAACTGATGTCAGAGGTATACAAAAGCTGAGGATAGAAGGCATCAAGCAGCCTCATTCGCAAGTAATGAGGGTTGATTCTACAAAAGACTGAATGAAGATGTTCTTGAAAAGGTGAAGCATCAAAGTGCAGAAGCATTGGAGAACGTCTGGAAGTCCATTTGAGAAAGGCCAGTTGTGCATGAGGAAGATGCATACTGGATGAGGCAAGTGGAGAATGAAGAGAGGGAGATACCAGTCATGCCAGAATGTATCATCAGGCCAGAAGATGTTGCTTTGGCAGCAAAGAAAGCACACAACTGGATGGCACCTGGACCTGATGGAATTCAAAACTATTGTCTCAAAAATTTCTCAAGCTCTCATCCTGTTGTCGCAAAGTTCTTTGATAACCTTCCAAACTCCGAGTCAGAGATACCAGCAGGATTTGCATCAGGCTTGACCTATATGATACCTAAGGAAGAGGGTGAACTCAATCCTAAAGTTTACAAGCCGATCACCTGCTTGAATAGTGTATACAAGCTTTTGACCTCCATTATCATCACAGAAATTGACAAGCATATCACAGAGAACTGTATAATTGCCCCAGAACAACTTGGGTTCAAGAAGGGAGCAAAATGATGTAAGGAGTTGCAAGTTGATGACTCCTTCATTCCGGTATCTCCCTCGCTTCATTCTCCACTTGCCTCATGCATCTTCCTCATGCACAGCTGGCCTTTCCAAATAGACTTCCAGACGTTTCCCAATGCCTCTGCACTTGGATGCTTCACCTTTTCAAGAACACCTTCATTCAGTCTTTTGTAGTATTTACCCTCATTATTTGCGAATGAGGCTGCTTGATGCCTTCTATCCTCAGCTTGTGTATACCTTTGACATCAGTTTGCCAACGCTGCCAGCTTCTGCTTCCATAGGTCCATATGTAACCTCAGTGTTTCATGCAACTTGCTTTTCTGAATAAATCCAAAATACTGCACAATGATTCCATCTATTTGAGCTTCTGTTTATTTGAAGCTCTACCAGTGTTTTGCAAATAGCTTGTGACTCCCTCAATACGTTTTCTCAAGTCACTTATCTTCTTCTCAAGTCGTATTCCCCATTTGGACTCGCACTGTTGTTTAGAAAAGCACTTTTCTTAACCCTTGGTGCCAGATCAATTCTCAGCTCCTGTAGCACAGTCAATGCCCCACAATGTCACCTGGCTAATGTCGGTTATCTCATTGTCTTGCAAGTATCCTATCTACAGTCTCAACCACACTGAATGCCTTCCTGTTATATGGAACCTTGTTTAGCTGATAATGACATTCTTTAGCAATTCCTGCTAACTTATAAACATTTCACAGCAATTCCTGCTCAACTCTACCCTCATCAACTTCGAGTGCCTCAGTCACAGGAGCTATTACCTCCTCAGCTTTCACTGCGATGTTAGTATCTACATCAGCATTCTCTTGTACTGCATCCTCAAAAACTAATGCCTCATCAAGTAAATTTCCATGATTTTCCCCACCATTTAATGTGTTTATTATTATTATTATTCTCCTGTTTTAAGTTTTGCTTGACCACCCTTTCCCTGGGCTTCGAACTGCAAGGAAGAGTGACAAGCGATTTTACCAGAGTGACTGCTCCACATGTTCTTGTGGTAAACACACATATTATTTTTTTATAATTATTATTATCATTATTATTATTATATTATTATTATTATTTTATTATTATTATTATTATTATTATTATTATTATTATTATTATATTATTATAAATATTATCATTATTATTATTATCATTTTAATATCATTATTATTATTATCATTTTCATTATATTATAATTCATTATTCACGATTTCCTGGGGTTTCAAGATAGTGAGGTTATTCCATTTTGTACTATCGCTATAATTATTTTATTATTCTCATCATTATTATTGTTAGTATCATTTTCATCACTATATTCTCAATCAATTATTTATCATGGGTTTGGAATTATAAATTATTTGTTTGTCATGCATTGAACCAATATTAATTTACTTTCACCTTTTCCCTCCTCATTGTAATTTAAGCATCATGGAGTAACTATATCAAACAATGAATTTCCGCATACTGAAATGAATAAATGAGTTATTTCCATTGAAATCTATAAACAAAATTTTTAACTATCAGTAAACTAGTAGTTCTGTGAACAGTAGACCTCATGCAGTTATAAACCACAGCCTCCTCTAATACTGTCAATCTGAGTGAACTAAGTCCTGTCCTGACGTGTCGGTGTCTGGGTAAAGTCATATATAGCTTCACAAAGAAAGGAAAACAGAGGGAAATAATATCGCACTTCATTAAATATTCAAATGATTCAGTATCACTAATAAAATCAGAAGAGAACGATATTTGAGATAGATTCAGGAAAGTTAGTGAAGGGGCATAGAAAAGTGTATGAATAATTTGTAATATCTAATATACAAAGAAAGTAGAAGGAATTGAAAAAAGAAAGAGCTAGTAAATTTCAGAAAATAATGATAATTTAATCATCAATTGAGCAGCATTATTTCCCTCAAGGTGTTTTCACCAAGAACTCTTGGTCTATTGCATGGAAGTTTTACAAATTGATGAAATCTGGCATAAATATATTATTATTTAGAACTTCATATAATAACATTAATGCTCAAATGGATCCCCTAGTTTCTAGTTCTTGGACTTCAAATGATGACCTCGAAGTTTCAGTGAAAAAAGCTATCAGACAAAATCTATTAAACTTTTTGAAATAAAGATAACTCATTAACTTATTTCGAATAATCTCCAAATCATTACGGCAGTGCTTGACGGCATATCGGTGTGTGAACAACTAATGGCTGTTTGGGTTAGCTCACCGAGTTGAAAGCAGAGAAAAGTTGGAGAAAATAATATGCTACCTCGAGTTATCAATTGCATGCCTCATTTCTTGCAATCAATAGTCCACACAAAAGCTGATTTTTTCAAGTAACATTGATTTATAGATTGCATGCGTCATGCTTGCAATTTATAATCCACTCGACAGCTGATTTATGATGAATAATTCTAAAGTCTGATTTTTACGGTAATATTGGCATTTGAAGGAGACTTCTTTTCCTTTTGTATTATCCTTAAAATGCAAAATTTCAAAAAAAACCTATGTATACATCGACACAAAATTCAAAAAGGAACAAACCTGTCAATTTTTTTGGAAATTTATTGCTGCGTTCTGCTGTAAATGCGGAACATAACATAAACATAAGAACATATGAACATAAAGAGAATTGCAAAACTGTCGACTTGAATCTTGAACATCACTTCGCTTGGTCAACAATCGATTTAAAATTCAAAACTATTTTTCATAATCTTATTCAGAATTTAATTGAGCATCAGAGGATAGAAGAATGCCAGTGACTCGAAAACTAACAGCATTCAAGTAGTGGCTCACATCTTGGCAACAGTAAAATTTAAGATTCTTAAATTCTTAAATTTAAGATTCTTAAATTTAAGATTCTTAAATTCTTAAATTTAAGATTATGTATATTGGATGCTACTAGACAACTCGCTCCTCTCTCACAGTCATGTGCCCTAACAGGAGCCTCCAATGGATTGTATTTTCATTTTTTACATACAAATGTATTGTTAATCTTTTTTGGAGAATGAAGAATTCCAATTTCAATTCCAATCACACTTGGAAAGTCACTCCACGTTATAGAAAACGAATATAGACCACTATAAACTCGCCATCTTCAATGTATTTTCAACCAGTAACAGAACAGGAAGTACTGAAAACTATCAATACTCTTCGAAATGATAGTTCCCCAGGTCTTGACGGAATTGACAAAAGAACTCTAAAAGCAGTAAAAGAGCACATTGCAAGACCGCTAGCAGATGTTTTCAATAGAGTCTTTCAAGTGACGTCTTTCCAAATTCAATGAAAGAAATTGTATGAGACTTTTCCAAGAAAGAGGTGATTTTTTTTTTTTTTTTTTTTTTTTTTTTTTTTTTTTTTTTTAAGATTACGTCCTAAAGACTCCAGTCATGGAGTATGAGACAAGTCATGTTATTACATAATAATTCTAACACTAAGTAGTTCAACCTAGTTTAGGTTTGAAAGGAATCTTGAACACTATAAAAAGCTCTATCAACTAAATATTTTTTAATTTGTTTTTTGAAAATCTTCAAATCATCATTACTTTTCAAGATTTGAGGTAGCTTGTTATAAAATTTCCTACCAATATAATCTGGTTTTTGTTCAAATAACCTACTATTGTGACCCATTATATGATAATCTGCTCTGTTTCGCGTATTATACTCATGAACATCTGAATTCTGGATCACACCACTCGTTTTCACATGCATTACAACTTCATATACATACAAAGATGGCACAGTTAATATACCAAGCTTTTTAAATAAAGGCCTACAAGATAGATCTGAACTCAACAACTATAAGCCAATAACATTGGTCAGTAATATTTCGAAGATCCTTGAAAAACTTGTAAAAAAACGATTAGTTAATTATCTTGAATCAAAAAACTTGTTGTCACCCAATCAGTATGGCTTTCGACAAAACAGATGTACAGATGATGCTATATTTGAGTTGACAAGGTCCGTATTTGGATAATGGTAGGAAATGCCTTGCAGTATTTCTGGATCTAGCAAAGGTGTTCGATACAGTTTCTCATGGCATCTTACTGAAAAAGCTTCAGGCTATGGGTGTAAGAGGTGTTGTCTCAGAATGGTTCAGGTATTATCTGGGAAATCGTAGGCAGTGAGTCAGGATTGGGAGAAACCTAAGTGCAGGAAATAGCCTTCCAGTTAGCTTCGGAGTACTACAAGGAACCGTTCTTGGACCAATACTCTACCTCATCTTTGCCAACGAGCTGTGCTCTATGGATGTCAGTGGCAAGATTATCACCTTCGCCGATGACACAGCAGTATTATTCCAGGGAACGATCTGGAATGACGTCTTCAGGTCAGCTGAACTTGGAATGGGAAAAGTTACCTCCTGGCTCTTCAATAACATTTTGACAATTAATGCCTCAGAAACAAAATTTATTGCTTTCCCACTAACAGACTCCAAGAAGCCTTCTAAGACAATCAAACTACATCATTGCAAATTGGATAGTATGAATTGTAATTGTCCTTCAATAGAGCACACAAACAATATGAAATATTCAGGAGTCATAATAGATGAATAAACACATTTTACATCAAACGGCTAAAATCAGAAAATTAATTTACAAATTCATCCAACTCAGGCAGCTACTATCAATAGACATGATGGAAAATGTTTATTATGCAATAGTTGAGTCCATAGCAAGATATGGCATTTTGGCCTGGGGAGCTACAAATTTCTGCCACATCAATCCTATCTTCAAAGTTCAGAAGCTAATTTTAAGGATAATAGGACGCAAACATCCACTCTTCCCTTCAGTACCACTATACTCGGAGCTCAGCATCCTCAGCATCAGAGAGATTTACATTCACAGACTTCTAACATTCACCAGAAAGAACCCACAACTCTTCATCAATTTGAATCACCCTCAAGGAACACGCAGAAGGAACATGGACTTGGCAATTCCCAGGATGACAGCATCAGCTGCTTAGAATTCAGCCACATATTTGGGACCAAAAACTTTCAATAAACTGCCAATAGCTATTAAAGAAACAGTTTCAATCAATTCAGCGAATCGAAAACAAAAAAGTTGCTCCTGTCCAATAGAATCGATCATTCCAAATAGAATAGATAGGAATAGAATCAATCGAAACAAATTCCTTAAAAAAATAATTGATAATAATACGTTTTGAGGGAGAAATTAAGAACAAAAAAATTGGGAACAATCAGGATTTGAACCGAGGAACCATCGCTCCAAAAGCGAGCATTTTACCGTTACACTACACGGACGTTCAAAAATTATTGTCTTGTAACAGCATTATAGCCTCCTCATAAAAAACACATACTTCTGGGCTACAATAATGTAGCCTATGGAACTTCCTGTACGGTAGCATAGATGAAATTTGAACATTAATTATTCTTAAAAATCTAGAAGGAAAATTGAAATTTGGGCTTCCAGGTGCACAAGATTGATATTTTTAGAATCTATGTGCGAAATTTGGAGAACTAAATCATTTCTGTTTTTCCGGTATGCAATACACAAGTTGACATGTTTTGATGCGAACAAACGAACACACGAACAACACAACCCTAATCTCTCTCTTATTATATAGATGAATCCGCGATTCATGCATATCTGGATCTAATTTTTTACATAGGGATGATACTCTTCCTACAAAATATCTTCCATCTTCTTCGAATTCCATTCCAAAAGTATCGAACTCCTTTTCCAATTTCCACAATATTTGAAAGGAGATCGAAAAAATCCAATCATTTTTTTTCACTGGCATATATTCAAAATTGTTCTGTTGAGTCAATTCATTCTCAATAGCGTCAAAATATTTCTCAGCACTTCCTTTCAAATAAAGCAGCAAATATAATAAATTATCCTTTTCATCCCAACAATTGGCTAAGGCAACCTTCTCAAAATAGTTGAAAAATTCATCAATGTCATATTCTTCATCTTTCCCATCAAAAGATTCCGGTAATAGTAAAGGTCTAAGTTTTTCCATTGTTAATCTGTTCCAATCCAATTCTATCCAATAATAATAATAATAATAAATTCCCAATTATTCCGGTTTCAATAATCATAAATTCTCCATTCCTCAAAATCTCTTCAATAATAATAAATTCCCTATTCAATTCTTCCTTTAATAATCATAAATTCTCCATATCATTAAAAATCTAAATCTCTCCAATGGGTATCTATATAATAAGAGAGAATAGGGTTGTGTTTGTTCCTTTGTTCGTTTGTTCGCATCAAAATATGTCACTTGTAGATTGCATACCGTAAAAATGGAATGACTTAGATCTACAAATTTTGAACATAGATTCTGAAAATATCAAAATCGTGCACCTTGTAGCCCAAATTTCAATTTTCTCTCTAGATTTCTCAGAATTGATGTTTAAGTTTGATTCATGGTACATCATACTACATACCTACATTGATGTAGATGTGTTTGTATGAAGGAAGCTCACAGAGAAATTGATACCCTGGTAACAATGTGTTGCAATATGTGTTTCGATACAGGAAGCTCATGTTTCGATACCGGAGTTTTGATACAAATGCTGGCAGCTTATAGCGATAGTGATAATATTATATTATTGTGAGTTGTTAAGTTTTGAATATCAACATTTCATTGATTATTAATCTTTCAAATTTTCGAAAAGCTGTTTTTGTCATCTTTAATATGATAGTAGACATTAAAATCATCTACCATACAACACTACCGCCGCCGGTACGAGCAGTGAGTTAAATATTATGTTAAAAAATTATGTAAGAGTTTCGATTTTAAATGAAATCAATACAATAATATGGCCAACATACAATAATAATATTGTTCTGCTGACAAATTCCTAATCGGTGAAATATTGAAAACTTTTTCTTAACATAAGTGATGTACTGTATTTCAAGTATGATGAAGGTTAGGTACGGTATCGTATGTAGCCTACTGAAATCCGTGTATCAGAAACGAAAATTTGTTAACCCAATTGAAGAGCTATATTATTCAGCTCTTTGAACAAACATTTTAAATAATACGTGTCAGATTATTTTGAACAAAGTGCTATAAATAATCATTTACCAGCTTTTTTTGGGGCGAATTCAATAGCAGTCCAACCAAAATTTAACAACATTTTATTTGAATATTGCCGGCATGTTCTGCAATTTATTTGTATCACTTAATAATAGATGCAAAAATCAATGGATATCGTTATGAATTATTAGACAAAAACGAATTGAATCTTTTTCAAATGAAATATGCCACATTTATTTTCATTCTAGGTAATAAGGATAATGTGATATAACGTTAGTTACTAGACAACAGTTTTCGTGGAGTATTGGTGAAGAGCTCGGCTCCAAAGTGAAAGGTTCTTTGTTCAAATTCCAAAGAAGTTTTAATTTTTTTGTTCTCAATTTTCTCCCTCGAAACATATTATTATAAATTATTTTTTTAAGGAGGTTGTTTTCACCACGATTGAACTTGGATTCTATCAAATAATTATTCAATGTTAAATTTTGCAATAAAGTTGATTATTAATAGGTATGGTAGTATTATAAGAAAGGGAAGAACTAGCTTAAACACGTAGCCTATATATATTATATAAACTCATGTTATATCAATTATCCACTGCATACTGCTGTATATTACTGAAAGTTAATAACCCTGATCTACTTTCAGCCTACTTCATTTTATTAATCAATTATTTGATCTTATCTACCTATATAATTATTTTACTTTATCAATTTTCTGTTTTTTTCTCTTAAATATTCATATTGATTGAAACTTTTACAATATTCCCATAAATAAATGAATCCTTAGTTTAAATAATGAAATTAACGTCTTGGTAGAGAGTTAGTGGGGAGGATATTTTTAATATTCTTTACGAAGAATGGACATTGATATGTCCAAAGCTCTGCCAATTTATGTAGATGCATAACAATATCATTATTATCTATAGTTATTATATTACAAATTGCTTTTCATATCATATACAGTTGAATAATTATTTTCTTAGTCTATATTATGTGAATTCATCTATAATTTTGCTGAATTGTAAGCTATTGTATATAAGTGTATAAGCCAGTATATATTGTAATCTACATAAATAAATTACTCAATCAATCAATCAAACAAACCCCTCCACAGTGGGGGGGGGGTTAGTGCTGAGGTTGGTGCTCCTTAACACCCTTAAGAAAGGGTCTCAACATAAAAATATCATTAGAGATTCTGTGTGCTTGTTGCTCAGTTTCAGAAAAAGTTGAGTTTGGTTAGAGATCCCTCGACAAATGAATTTACTGAAAAAATTATTTCTTGTAGCTTTTTGATAAAATTAACGGTTTCTTAGTTATTCAAGAAATTGGATCTACTTTTTCCATAAGATCCTTATTTTCTGTTCAATCTTGACAAATGGGGTGTCAATGGGCTTGTAATTAGATTTACTGGAAAAAGTTATTCTTGTAATTTTTTTGTAAAATTAACGGTTTCTTAGTTATTTAAGAAATAAAAAAAGCTGGATCTAGTTTTTTCCAAAAAAGTGGGAATGAGGATCTTCATTTGAGGTTTACTGTGAGATTAGGGGTATGGCCAGGTTAAGTTAGTTCAGATTACATTGTGACGTGGTGTTGTAGCACCATAAATACTTTTGAAATGAAACAACCGAGCTTTAATAGAATTGTAAAATGGAAAGAATAGATAGCCTAGTCAAGGTACCGCTCAAGTAAAATCGAATGTTATTTATGATAAAGAATAATCATATTATCTCAAGTGATAAGAGAACCATGCAAAATCATAATTAAACAATAATGAGAATTCTTTGGCAGTAAATAAAATTATAAAGCGGCTTGTATATTATTGGCAGATTATAATAAAAGATTGCATGTACATTTTGAGGTTAGAATCTTTTGTTTTGATTTAATACATCAATCGATCTAGGATCAATCGACAGTTTTTTGAATCGATACCTAA
>NC_052512.1:28572148-28632148 GCF_014356525.2 Nilaparvata lugens
TGGCCCTTTAGAGGTGCACTAAGAATCTTTGGCGATATTTTAACTCTAAAGGTGGTTTTTGAGGGTTTTAAGTTCGTCTTTTAGCATGTATATTCTTCTTATTCCAATATCTGAAAATTATAATCGAAATGTACATACCATATGTTAATATAGAACTATAATCTAGAGAGAGTACCTCTTCGAAACAGTTAATGGTAACTGAATTAACAATTTTGTCAGGTTGGCATTAAGTTGAGTTGACTTTGTTAGGTTGGCACCAAGTTGAAGATTGAAATGAATTTATCAGGACCTCCTAAATACCAATTTATCCAGTACCTCCTGAATACCTATTTAGGAGGTCCTGATTTATCGCGGAAAAATTGATTGGGTACTGCTACCCATCAGAGCTAGTCCTTGGAATATTATATTACTAGCAGTCAGGCTCGCTTCGCTTGCCATATCCGTTTAGCCAGACGTTTAGTCTGGCCTCCCGACTGGATGGTCCTAACATATGATAAAAATATGACAACATTTTCAATTTGGTAGGTGTGTTCAGTTGGCCCTTTAGAGGCGCAATAAGAACGGATTTGGAAAAGAATTCCAAAGATACGCCCGAAATCTGCGTTTTTTAGCGTCCTTCCAGCTTCTTGGAGAGCAAATAAACTGTTCAATAAAATTTCAAATTTACTACAGAAGCTCAGCTGGGGTGCAATAATGTTGTGTTAGAAGGAATTTGGAAAAACGCCAAAGATACGCCCAAAATTAGCATTTTCTCAGCTTTTCTGCGTTTCCTCACCTTTTTCAATAATTGATGGGAAATATTTGAAAAAACTCAGTACACAGGTTTAGCTGAGGTGGAAGAATTTTGTTCGCCAATATACGCCGATATAGTAACAGGTGTTTTTTGAGATCAAATTGACATAATACGTTCAAATTCGGTACAGAGGTTCCGCTGAGGTCTACATGCAGGCGCGCGAAGCGAGCCCGCTGATCTCATTTTTGGAAAATCCAGTCGGGGGTCCAGAATTCGGTACAGAGGTTCCGCTGAGGCCTACATGCAGGCGAGCGAAGCGAGCCCGCTGAACTAATTTTTGACGATCCAGTCGGGGATCCAGGGGGCGGAGCCCCCTGGCTAGGCGGATATGGCGAGCGAAGCGAGCCTGACGGCTAGTATTTTATCAAGCAAGAAATTATTTTTTTCATAATAAATTTCCATAATAAATCAAGGAGAGATATTTGGTGAATAAATTATTGTTTGTACATTGTTAAAAGACGATCTGGCAATAGAGCAAAGCGAGAAAGAGATAGCGCTATCCGCTTTGTTGAATGATAGATTGGTACTTTTTTATTTAAATTGGATAAATCTCTCTCAATATAATTGTTAAGATCATCATGAGAGTGAGAAAAGTGGCAACTGGAATTTTAAGTGGTCTAATAAACGAGTTATGGGTTGTTGAAAGTGCTAACTCCGTTTTCTTAACATTCAGTATATCATTGGCTTTGTTCTAATATGCGTTTTTTCGCGATTAATGCCAAAATAAACAAGCTATGGATTTTACAAGAAATATTACTTTTTTATCTATGAACGATATGGGGAATAAAATAATCCAGTTTGGAAAGATACATTTTTTGAATTTTTAAGAGAAGTTCTGGTAATATAGTTGAAACCGTTTATGATCTGGGAAGAAAATGGAGTTAGCACTTGAACGACCCATAACTCGCTTATTAGACCACTTAACAAATTTTCAGTTTCTACTTTTTCTCACTCTTATAATGATCTTTACAATTATATTGAAAAAGATTATCCAATTTAAATAAAAAAAGTGTACCAAACAGACTTAAACATGGACCTTACTATAGATGGTGTGAGACTGGAAAAGATGGAGTCTGTGATCAAGTGAGGAGTGAGATCTTGCGAGGAAGAGGTTGGGAAAGAGAGAGAGGTTAGGAGAAAGAGAAAGAGCTCGAGACAGATCGTCTGAGAAATGAATGAGCGTTCTGCTCTTCACCTTTTCTGCTCTCTAAATAATTGAATCTTCAGTACTCGTCTGAAAATTCGTCTTGCGATTTCGTCTTCCGAGTGTAATTATATTACACTTTACACAACTTTCTCCGACGTCATAATTCTGCTGACTTATCAGGACACATTTTTGCGCAGTGTCTTCTCTCAAATATATCCTTCTCTTTATTACTCTTTCTCAAATATCAATTTTGCTTCTCACTCTCTCTCACTTCTCCCTGAAAGTATCCGCTTGCATCCGCATCAAGTTTTACTATAGAGAAAAGATGTCACATGAAGAAGAGAAAATCAAGTGGAATGGTGAGAAGAAGAAGAAGATGGAGAAGAGAAAGAAGAAGAAGAAAAAGGAGGAGAAGAAGAAGAAGAAGAAGAAGAAGAAGAAGAAAAAGAAGAAGAAGAAGAAGAAGAAGAAGAAGAAGAAGAAGAAGAAGAGGAGAGAGAAGGAAAAGAAGAAGATGAAGAAGAAGAAGAAGAAGAAGCTGAAGAAGAAGAAGAAGACGAAGAAGAAGAAGATGAAGAAGAATTAGAAAGTACGTTTATGTTGCAAAATTCGATGTCAACTCAAGCCGATAGTCCTAGTAGTTCATTTTCGAGAAGCTATGTGACGCTCGTATAGTGAGGTCCACGTTATAATGACAGTTTTTGATCAACTTTGGTTTTGCTATCCTTGTCTATCATTCAACAAAGCGGATAGCACTATCTCTTTCTCGCTTTGCTCTGTTTCCAGATCGTCTTTTAGCAATATAGAGTTGATAATAAATTAAGACAATCATTCATCTTAATTATGAAAATATTGATGAAATGTAATTGATTATTTCAAAGGAGAATGAACAATTTATATTACATTAATACACCTATATCAGCTGGAATCAAGAAGGCATTGAAGAGACAGTGAAACGTTGTTCCGTATCTTAAGGTGCTATTCTACTATTCTACAGAGCACTTCCAACACATCAATTGATAATTCAAATGATTAGACTCAATAATTTTCATGCCAAGCTGTGGCCTAATTTCTTTATTTATTACCGATAGAGGGCAGATAATTAGATGCTCCTAGCAAATAGTAGGTCCGTGATACAAAAATTTGAGCTGAGTCTCATCTCTGAGATAACTTGAGAGGAAAAATTGATCATCCAAGTGGCAGCTTCTTGAAACAGAAATTTCCATCGTTTGTTGAAAACTAAAAGAGAGGAAGAGAGAAAATTAACAGCTGTGGTTATAACAATTGGCAATATAATTTGAAAACATTGCAAGATTCAATAAAAATATTCGCTGATGTCAAGATGAGTGCATAAGAGCAACTGGGTGACACCATAAGGCATCGCTAACTATTGATTGCTCTTCAAAATACGCAGTTGAAGGAATTTTAACAGAGTTGAATGTGTTGTTCAAACTGAGGTGATAGCAGCGCAACTAATCATCACACTTACAACGATTTTTGGGTAACTTAGTATTATAGAATAGTTATTTGTGCAACTAGTGCGCAAAGTGACAGTTTGCTGCACCGAAAGAAACGTTCACGCCCGAGCCGTAGCGAGGGCGGAATGGTTTCTTGAGTGCAGCAGAGGATCTTTGCGCACGTATTTCACATTAAGTTTTTCCTACAGTTACCATTGAATATGAAAAGTGGGTAATTATGGGTAAAATTGCCTGAAATGCATCAAAAATGTTTTTCTGTGTAATTTTATTATTGATAAAAACCTTAATCCTAAAATCCTAAAGTTCTCGTTGTCCTTGGTTATAATATATAGGTACTTAATAATTAGCGCGTTGTGCTTGGTTGCACCTCTGCTCACTATAGCAGCCACAGCAGTCACTGTTACCAACTTCATTTTGATTTTGCTGCACTGTTGCTCCATATAACCTACTAAGTATTTTGCGTTGCCATGTTGCAAATCTGGAGTGCAGAAAAATGTTTCCCGCACTAGAGCGGAAAAGTGATTCTTTGCGTTCTGTAATCAGTGCAGCAATGGCCACTTTTCAACGTAACTGTAGGAAAATGTATTTGAATGAAACTTGAAACGGTCCTATATATAATAACATTTCCATCGAGGGAGAGCACCTTCCGTTGTTCGTATGGATTCTATTAGATTGAACGGAACTTGACTAACACATATGTTCATCAAATGTTTACATCTTGTTAATAACTTTGGTGTGAACTCAGCTTTACTCTCCGTTTCACTTATTCAAAAGTGTGAAAGCAGCCAATCCACTGATTCTTTCTTCCATGGAAGTCCATTTATATATAAGTGTCCATTCATAATAATTAGTCTAACATTCAATGTGTCTGATTTCTCATGTCCCAAACTTTACTACCTTAAATATTAAAGTGGGAATTTTTAAGTTGACATTTGAATGTTTATTTGAATGATTCTGAATAGAGTTTATTCAATCACTTTGATTATTGACTACCATTATATGATTTCTTTCTTCAATCTCAGCTTGGAACCAAAAGCTTAGGGATGAAAATTTGAATGAAAATTAACATGTAACTTTATTTAATTTCTATCTTAATTGAGAAATTTAGTATTTACTTGTGATTCATAATTATGAATATCGATAGGTTTGTCTTGTGCCATGTAATGACATCAATATCGGGGACCGAGCTTCGCTCTGGGGTACGAAAGCACAAACATTTATTACAAAAGAAGAAATTATAATATCATTCATAGTTCATACAGAAATGTTCTATCTAATCACATTGAATTGAGATTAATTCCCAGAGGAATGCAAAAATTTCCTTCACAAAGGCCCGGTTGCACAAAAGCCGGTTGAATTTTAATCCTGATTAATTTCACGTGAACCAAATCAGAGAAGACCATTTCAAAAAGATGGATCTACTGGAATTTATCAGGATTGAAAATAATCCGGCTTTTCTGCAACCGTCACTAAGTACCTGATTGAATGATCACAAAAGTTCAACAGCTGAGTCATAATTTTGACACAGTCCCACACACATGAACTCGCTCACTCACTTCCATCATCAACAGACAACGAAATAATTATTATCAGCTGTTTTTTCAAGGATGAATGATAATTATCCTTTCAATGTTCTTCAGCGAGTTTTCCCAGGGTTGAGAACTAGTGCAATCGAATTTTTATATTATAAACCTACTATGCTCTGAATTTCGTGAGAATCGTCAGAGCCGTTCTCAAGATCCGGTGAAATACAAACATATAAACATCCAAACATCTGAACATATAAACATATAAACAAAAATTGGTTGTTTAATAGTATAGGATGGAAGGAAATAGGACCAGAAGATGGAATATTATGTTTTTTCGATATAGTTTTTAGCTGATTTTCAAACATGAAAATATCAGGTCCAGTAGCTCAAAAGCCTGTTCAATTTCAATGATGATCAAATTCCATGAAAACTAATCAGAGCAGGGGTTTTTTAATAGAAACCTCTGATTGGTTCTCGTGATATTTAGTCCGGATTAGGAATTAAAAGACAGTACAACTGGCTCTCTCAAGGCCATGGCTGCGTAGAAACATAGAGCGACAGAGGAACCAATACAACAGAAGCTGAAGAAATCAGTCGCATTTCCATCACCTCACAATAAACATCAATTCAACTACCATATGTTTGGAGAGATCGATTTTAAATTATTTGCTATAATCCGGTCACTTTCTGTACCTATTCTTACAGATGTTCCATGAATACTGCAATGTTTTCGAATAAGATCGCTAATTTTGGTAACTCTACTACAGCTATGGTAACTAAACAGAGTATGGAAATTTTTTTTTGATCAGCTGCTAATTGAGGGACCAATAATCCTTTCTGAAAGAGCATTAGCGATTTTTCCCAGAGTTGAGACCTGTTCCAAAATATTTTTTTTATCGCAAACGTACTCTATTCCTGATTAATAATAAAAAAATGTTAGAGGCTTTTTCGAGATCCTTCAGACATACATACATATCCGCAAACACACATATTTAAACAGAAATTGTTCGTTTAGTATAATTCACTTCAATGATTATGATTTCATTCAATGAGAGCTTATTACACATAATAATAGCAACAGGTATAAAAAGCAAAAATGTCAAACATAATTGAAATCGAAACTAATAACAGCCGGCATAAAAAGCAAAAATGGCAATAATAATTTTGAGATCGAAACAGTAGATATCATCTTATCTCCATCTGATCTAATGTGAACAAATTATGGTAAGATTGACATCAATGTGTCAGCATTATTTGAATGGGGAACATTGATACTATTAATGAGGTATACTGACAGTTTCAAGTGAATATCAACGAACTGTTATGCATATTCTCCAATATTTTTATCGAAAGCTACCTTCTATTTTCTTTGGTAACACAACTAATGTTTGGGAATAATTGATCCATGGGAAAAGCGCCTTACTTCTATGGAAGATATTTTTACATTAGGAAAAGCAACAACAGCTTTTTGGCCTTATTAATAAATAACCCCTTTCTTTCGTCAAGTTAAATTCTGGCCGAATATCCTCATTCTTTGCACACAGATTCCACAACGGACACTTCTGAAGTTTCAAAAATACCCTCCATTCATCATACTGAATGATTGAAATTCCATGGAAACTGTTTAAGCTGTTCACGCGAACTGTCAGATATACAAACAAAATTAGTCTTGATAGAATAGGATCAATTGATAGAACTCCCGTCATGAAAGTTTGTTTTATGAAACATAGAAATTATCTATACTCCCAGGAAAAGAAATAAAAATATTTATTCTTATATTTATATTCTAATATTTATAAATCTGATTACCCTTTTCAAAATTATTCAACATAACATGTTTCGGCTATAAATTATGCCATTATCAAGTGATTGGCAAATAAATAATAATATGATATTCTCAGGAATAGCTCTGATTGAAGTAGCAGTGCCCAATCAATTTTTCCGCGATAAATGCATTTCAATCTTCAACTTGGTGCCAAACTAATGAAATAATCTCAACTTAATGCCAACCTGACAGAATTATTAATTGGTCGCCAGTTTATCAACTGTTTCGAATAGGTACTCTTTCCAGATTATAGTTCTATAATAACATAATTATGATATGGACATTTCAATTATAATTAAGAGATTGGGAGAAGGGGAATATACTTGCTAAAAGACGAACTTTAAACCCTTAAAAGCCACCCTTAGAGTTGAAATATCGCCAAAAGAATTCTTAGTGAGCACCAAGGACGTATAAGGAAGCTACATTCTAAGTTTTGTTGCAATCCATCCGGTAGTTCTCTAGAAATCGTGATCAGTGAGTCAGTGTGTCAGTGAGTCAGTGAGTCAGTGAGATAAGAATATTTTATAAGTATAGATGAAGTAAAGTGTTGGCTTATACACGTACAGGATAGGGAAATTATGTTTGACGCATCATCACGTCTGAACTACTGGACTAATTAACTTGAAATTTTGCATATAGATTCTTAATTAACCAAGGATGGTTATGGGTCTATTTTCAATTCTTCAAAATGACATTACGTCATGTTTTCAGTTTGTCAACTTTTAGAATTAATCAACATAATGACTTCAGACATTAACATAGTAAGTTACTCCAGTCACTATATGCATTGTTGCTTGCAATAAATATTGTAGTTCTGATTTTTCAATATTTGAATTTAAATGAATATAATTCATCAGCTTGAATCATGAAATAATCGCGACAGAAATTCGGAATTTAGTCAAGGTGGTAAAGAATCTTCTCTTCTCTTGACTCCAATAAACAATAGAGGCCTACTCTCGATTTCAATACCATCAGAACGTTACAGCGGATTGATGAAATGGCGATCACCAGTTTTCCATTTTCTTCGTGATTTTACTTATCAAAGTATAAAAGCATTATATGATTCATCATAGGAATCCATGCATGGTTTTGAATTATTTATGTAGAATTCCATGCTTCACAAGCTGAGTTGTCTTAAATTCATCTCCAACCATCGTTTCTCATATCATGGAAATGACGTGACTGTGAAAATGAGGAAACTATCTTAATTTTGACGTGACAACGTCTTATAAATTGGTTTGCCGGGAGACACTTCAAGAAACTGCATTACGTTCCCACGTTATGCGCTCACAATGAGAGCGAGTGAGAGCGTTCGTTTTGGTTCACGGTCGTCTGGAAAGAGCACGAATAGGAGCAGTGGCGAGCAACGCTCGCAGCAGCGAACCCAGCAACCCGAAGCATTCACCTGGAGAGAGAGTGAAACGGAGCAGTCAACCTGCGCAGGCGCCGCAAGCAATCTCCTGCGACTGCGCCACTAATTCAAAATGTCAAGTCAATGGTTGTCTCTCTCGCTCTTAGGTGGGCGCGGGCTAACCATGCCCGAGTGGAAGGGACGCGTGCCTCTCACTCACTCTCATTGTGAGTTATTATTTCATCCTTCTTCCTACTATACGAATGAATATTCACATTAAAATTATTTTACCACTCAAAGTCGTTGTCCCGTAAAACTTTCGCCCATATACCGCCTTTACAAGCAACCATGCAATGGTTGTTTTCTTCTTTTTTTTTCTTTGAACATCCGAATCGTACTTCACCAGCGCGCATAATATTTTAATATCGGGGCACCGAGCTTCGCTTTGGAGTATAAAAGCATAATATTTATTCATTCATTTATTGATACACAGAACACAATTCTTTTAAATGATTGGGGAAGGACCAACAGGCACAGCCCAAAACCGTTTCTACCCCAAATTTTGATGTATACACTATAAATTAATACGGTAGTCCAAAATGTAGGTCATAATCCACACACTTTTGAATCTATGTCAAATTTCCACTCCAAACATTTTAAAACAGAAAATTTCGAATTTGGATTTTTACATACAAAATTGGATAACAAAATAACACTCACTAATCATTTTAAACCGTAGAATAATGATTACGGTAACTATAAACATTTTGATATAGGTACTTTTTTCAATAATGGATCTTGAACAAAATCTTCTTTTTGGTCATGTCAACAAGTCAGATTAATGTTGATCAAATCGATTAATCTAAAATAATTGCCAGATAATACTCCTCGTGAGATCAGCTGATTGATTGCATTAGTTCAACAGCTGAACATAACTCTGTCTCACTCCCACACAGGCACTCCCATCTTCCGTTATCGACAGACAACGAAATTATCAGCTGTTTTTCCAAGGATGAATTATTATTTTCCTTTTAATGTCCTTCAGCAAGTTTTCCCAGAGATGAGACCATGTGCAATCGAATTTTTATATCAAGAACCTCCTATATTGAAAATCAAAATCGTAAGAGCCTTTTCCGAGATCCATTGAACATACACAAATACATAAATAAATGCATACATACAGAAATTGGTCGTTTAATATAATAGGATTGAGAATTGTTCGCAGCAAGTGGAAGAGGTGGTTCTGTTTTGCAATTTAAGTTTAAATACAACTTTTCATATTCATGGATTACAGAGATACTCAGCTTTGAATAGAGGAAAAATGTAGGTACGAAAGGAGTATTCTGGTGCATCCTGCACCAGACTACCCCAAGTTCAAGGTTACAAAATGTCACCTCAAGGTCAAGGTGAACCCAAGGTGAGAATTGAAGATAAGAAATGAAAATATATCGGATTATATTCTGGAGATAATTTGAAGTCGTTAGGATGCAGTTGGGGTGAGCTTGAAAATATAATATAGAAGCTTTTAGACAGGACAGATTATTAAGGTGAGAAATCACCTTATAAAATGTAGCAAGTCCAATAAACCAAAATCTTTCATTTGTCATTTCAGTTTTCTCAAATTAACTTTCCAGGAAGTGACTTGCAGTAGCCTTGCAAGATGGACTATCTCTTAGAGTGTCAGTAAAATTGTGAGGCAATAACTTGTCCGCAGTTATAAATCTGGAACTTGGATGTGAATGCTCTACTGGCTGAGAGAAATATTTGAGGATATAGAATTGATGAGACTGTTCCTTTACCTCAAATAAAGTTATAGAGTCAAGAAGGACCATTGGGTGACCTATAACAAAATATTCTAGTAGCTCTATTCTCATTATACCTTGAATGGTACTTGGTACTTGATGTGATTGGTGATACAATGGAGCCCTGATAATCTTCGACTGGAGGTCATACTAGAGCACTGAAAATAACCGACTGGTTATTGAATGAACTAGAGTGAATTCCACTTCAGAAAGGATAGCACAACCAGAGGCTATCTTCCAGGTAGAGAAATTAGTCACCCACCAAAACATGACACTTCTTCTTCAGAACAAGAACGACAAAAGCAGCCGCCTCCATTCCAAGACTGATTTCCAGTGCTAGGATGAATGTGTCCAGGTTTGACGTTAGTGTCTTGAATGGTTGCCACATCCCTTTCTCCCAAGTAGATAGCTGTGATTCAAGTCACCCTCACATATTTGATTCAACAGCCTATCTTTATTAATTATTCTATAGTGGATGCTTATCGATAATAATGATTTGAGAAATATATTTCTCAATGATTGATGATGAATATTTAGGCAGTAAATTATACATCAACATATTTCTCAAACGATTTGGCAATGATACAGAGTTGAAAAAGGATATAAAATTATCTGTTTTTTGACTAATGACAAACAAGGATAGTAAACCAATGTTTATTGGGTGCTAACTTTAAAACGTGAATTCCACTATAGTTTATTTCATCAGTTATTGTTTGTGTTATGATTTTTGTATGGTATTCTGTTCAAAGGTGCTATGGAGTTGACATGGATAATTTCAACAGTGACATAATATTTGGCATTTTCCCCGAGTGGTCGTATTCAGTGGATAGCCAACATTTTACTCTCATTGAGAAATCCACATTTCAAGAGAAATTCATTATAACTAAGTATCAGTTAATGGGATGTGAAATAGAGCAGGTATGTACCTTCTCTGGGAGTATAAATAAAAATAGATATCCAAGTACCTTCTTCAAAATTGTTTATGTGACTGAGCAATTTCAAAGAGGGTACTTGGATTTCCATTTCGATTTACATACAACAATAGCCCTAAAGAAAAAAGACAATTTCTCTGAAGGGTATAGGAGAAGCTCACAATGTTATCAACCCTGTTTTATAGGCCTTATTATGTTTATCTAATGTAGCGTTTGATCCATGTTCACACTAGTGACCCCCTGGGTTGGAGAGCTTGCTCAAGACCTGTTGTATTGTAATCTCTAAAATCTGCTACTTTTGATTATACAGAGTTGATGAGAATCATGGAAACATTTGATATTTCTCCAATAAGAATAATTTGACATTACCTAAGTTTCATCGAGGATAGCATCCTCAAATGAAATGGAAAATTACTCTTCAAAAATCAATCGATCGCTTCAACATCTCAAACCCTCATATGTACCCAAATTTATTTTTTGGAATGAGGAAGTGGTCATGTGATAAATGATTTATACAGAGATCCGAGAGAAAAGAATCTGGTGTGGCGCACTAAAACAATTTTCCTTGCCATTATGAAAATTGATCACCTAATGCTAGTGTTCACGCGCGTCTCAAGTCTACTATTCAAAGATCTGAGCCAGCTTGTGACAGGACAATAACACTGCGAACACGTGAAGTCTGCTATCTCTTCATAGTGAATGATTTAATAGGATCAACACCTGCTAACAGTTTGCAAATTGAATAATCTTATTTTCTCAAACTTCGAGCTTATTTTCAATTTTAGGTGAAAATTTAACCGAACATTAATTGTAGAGATTTTCATGCTCAATCTTTTCCACTTGGAATTTTTTGATTCAATTGTATTTGGAGCCTGATAATATTGGGAACCTAAAATCGAACTTCGCATAGATAGGACGAAGCTCCTGTAATTTTTACAGATATGAGACTTGCGGCAGTTGATAGAGCTTATCAATGACTATTTTAAGTATGAATTTAATCAAAATCATTGAAGCCGTATTTGAGAAAATCGCAAAAAAACCCTGTTTTTGACACCATTTTCATCAATGTCTGAATTTCGAGTATTCATCAATATTCCTCATTCTGTAATTATTCTTATCAATTTCACTTTTCTCAATACCAGCCAATAATTATTTGTTATTTCTTTCTAAATTCATATCTTGATTTTCATCCATTCCTTCATCTTTCTCATCTCTCCTTATTCCTTGTACATTCTCATCCCGTTCTCCAAGTTTCTTTTTTATTCCATTATTTGATTCCATTCCATCTTCCTTTCCTCTATTCCATCTCAGTTCCCTCTCCACCCCATCATCACCCTTTTCCACCCTCTCTTCACCATTTTTCCCAATCTACAGAAATGATTGTAGGCTACAGATTCTAAACTAACATAACCAGTAATACTCGTACTTTCAAGTTTTTGTTCATCAATTTTCAATAATTCTCCATTGCAAGGATTTGGCCAGTTATCATTACAAGGAATTAGATCAAATGCTTGTGAATTTTTAGATTGATTTCAGTATTCAAATCTAGGTTTTGAAAAATGTTCCAACCATGGTTAGAAATCAACTTCGTGTGAAGACTAACTTCTTGATTGTGATTATAGTTACCACAAACTCTGTTTCGAGATCAGAATTCTCTCAATTCAAATTGCTGCTTAAGTTGCAAAATAAATATTTCATCACGTTCTCGTCTCTTTTCATGTTCCTTCTCTCCATGTTCTCGTCTCCCTTCACATTCCTTTTCCTCACATTCTCGTCTCTCTCCACGTTCCTTTTCCTCATGTTCTCGTTCTTTTTCTTCATGTTTCCGTTTTTGTTCCTTCATCTCATCATTTTCTCTATCTGTCTGTACTCTCTCCAACAAATTCTTGGTGAACTCATTGTCATAGCCTTCTGATTCGGTAATCAATTTACTTATTTGTACTATTCTCAGATTAATAGGCAGATCAATATTCAACTCTCCTGCTGTTTTCAGCAAGTCACACTTCTTTGACCTTGCTGAATATGACATTTTCCACACAAAACTTCAGATCTATCTGGTGATCTATCCCATTCAATTTAATCCAATCCTGGATGAGCCCCTAAAATTGTAGGATATTATTCTTCAAATCAATAAAACTTTCATTAATTCCACACATTCACATCAGTACCTATGATAAGCGCTCCACCAGTGATGAGCAGCCAATAGAAAGCGAGGGGCGTGGCCTAAAGCCCCACTCTACTATCCCCTCCACCCTCCCCCTACACACATGAATCTGCCATTTTGTCTACCACCATGACTCCTCCTCCTCCTCCTCCTCCTCACCAGCCAATAGGGAACGAGGGGTTTGACAAGAATGAGAGGGGAATGACAAAAAACAGGAAGAGGAGGGTGAGGAGTCATGGTAGGGGACAGAATGACAGATGCATGTGTGTGGGGGGTTGAGGGGGTAGTAGAGCGGGGCTTTAGGCCACGCCCCTCGCTTCCTATTGGCAGCTCATTGCCGGTGTACCCAGAACCGGCTTATCATAGCTACTCACATTTTACATTATCATGATCTATTCATTGAGCTTTTCTCCTGAAAACTAACTTGTTCATTTATTTTATCAACGATGTTGCCTTTTGAATTAATCAAACTTTCATATGATGATATTATATCATACGTCAAAATAGAATCACCATAGCTAAAATCTCATATCCTACATGAATAAATAAATGTAAAAACTGTAGTAATTGCATGCAGTCAATTCTTTGGCTGATTAAATCACAAAAAGTTTTCTTTTGCACTTTCAATGTTATTTTTATATCCTGAAAAAGGTCGAAGGAGTAAGTCAATTTTTTTTGACCTGTGAAAAGGCTCGAAGAATACATATTTAGATTTGGAGCTGATTGATCAATTCTTTCTAAATTTATTGTAGAACATACAAACAGACGAACAATGACTTTTGCCTTTAGTTGGTCAATAGTGAGAGTGAGAACTCACTAGCGCTTGTTCAATAAGTTTATTCAACTTTTTCAGTCACTTATGCTCCTTTCACACAAGGACACCAATGAAACACCAGTGATACTCATGGATGGCCTCGTGACCTCCACATTCGGTTGCGGGTCCTGCACCCAGGCTCAGAACCAAAATATAACTTAGAGCTTTCCCTGATTTGTTTTCAATGACTAGGCTATTTTAGATCCCAGTACTTTCTTCCAGATCGATCCTCCAAATAATACTGCCTTCATATTGAGTCATTTTGAGCCCAGACGTTCACCTAATGGAGAAGAGTTTGCAGTGTTGTTTGTATATCCACAAGTAACTGTACATTTCTGTTCCACTGAGATCTGTTACTGATGATAGATTTTTTATTTTCCATAGTCTCAGAAAGATACCTTCTTCAGAGTTGTGATAGAATACCTTTTCACCGAAAATGTTAACGAAGTTCATGTGACTGATACCATAGATAAAATCTATAAGTTCAAACTGCCAGGATCTTCCACAGGAACAAGCTTTGGAGTTGTGGAAACCTTCGACTTCAATCTACAAACTCCAACCGACGCCTTCAGATTTGGTGAGCATGAAACAAACTATTGTGAATTCCTTTTTAGTCCAGTTACTATATTTATGACAAGAGATAAAACTACTAGATTTTGGGTGCATTGGTGCATGCAATTTATATTGTGGTTCTGATTTTTTAATATATTATTTGGGTACATAAGAGAAGTTCAGAACCAATTTCTTCACCCGAAATTTCCTTGTGCTAGATAAAGGGTGGCCCAAAGACCTCGTATTTTCTGCTCATTTTCGAGTCATCAGCTATTTCTGCCAAATCTCGTAATCGGACGAAAACATTCGCTCCCACCTTTTTTTCAGAACATAGAATTCTGAATGAAATGAGATCATTCGGAATTCTTTATCTCCAATGATTACTGAGTTATGATTTTTCAAAAATGAGTGAAATTTGAAGGAAAATTCAATTTTGATGAATTTTAGTCTTTGATCTACAATATCTTCTGATTGTTAACATTCAGATTTGTAATTCAAAATCCCTCTGGGCGTTTTTTTGTGTTCTACAATCAGGAAGAGCGCTCTATCCCGAATAGATTTCCAGGTACACCTGACAACAATACTCCTTGTATTGTGAAAAACACCCAATTTTCAGCTTCAACCATCATCACCAACTACATTGTCTTCACATTGATATTTCGCACAATGACATGAGTTCATGAGATCATATTCCATGAGAATCACCCACTGGATGCACTTCATTTTAGTATTTCCTAGTGGAGAGGCAAGCTTAAGGACACCTCAAGGATCAAAATTTCGAACACCTATAACTTTTGACACAATGCTATGATTTCATTGTACTACACTTCATTCTTCTCGGCTCGTCAGGGCGGTCCAAAATCATACATAATGAGTCAAATTCGGTTAAGAAATGGAAAATTTATTGTTGAGTATACTTAGGCTCATATTCCAATGCAGAAAAATGGCCATTCATCCATATAACTCACCAACTATACTGTGTTGCCATGTTGCAAAAATGAAGTACGCAAAGTAATCACTTTGCAAACTAGTGCGGAAAAGTGATTCTTTGCGTTCTGTAAACAGTGCAGGAATGGTCACTTTTCAAAATAACTGTAGAAATATAAATTTTTGCTCCACCAATTCTTTCTCTTTTTAATAACAAACGTTGTGCTTTTGTGATATGGTAGATAGAACATAATATTGCATACTCGAGGTGACTTTCATGTCTTGGGATTGATTGATAGTTCATTTACACCCAAGAATTACCTTGTTTTGGGTGGAGCTCGTTTGAAGGACTCCCCAGTAAAGGCCGTATGAACTGGTGGTGGGGATAGGCTTGTCTTTTCTCATAATAGCCTACAGCTTTTTCTATCACTGTTCGGGAAGTTTTGGTATTGGTTAAGACAGTTTTGATCCATCTCATTAGTTCAGATGGTTTGATACTTTTATATCTTAATTGTAGAATCATGTTGACTATCAGTGAAGCCAGGCTGATGAGGGGCATCTCGAAGGTATGGTAGGTGATTTTCATATGATCCGTTCATTTGAACATGCGCTTCGCGCTCGGCCAGTTGGGTGGGTTAGCAGCCTCATTTGAATTCATTTGAATTCCGATCACAAAAATTGATTTCTCATAGCCAAACAAGTAGCCTTTCACATTTGTTTTATATAATCATATTTTTCTTCTTTTAGTATCTTAAAAGCTAGTTTTATTGTGTGATTTGATTCTGAATATATTTTTATTTGAAGTAATGTTATCATAATTTGAAGATATTCGCTCTTCATTTCAGTTGTCAATTACACCCACCCAAAATCTAGTAGTTTTATGTCTTGTCACCCTTACATTTTTGGTGGAGGCCTTTTTCTTAGCTTACATAGCCTATTAGGTGGAGGCGCCTTTCGCCTTACATATTTGGCTTACAAAGGTTACTTCATAAATAGGTAAGAAGATCGGAGCTCGGATAAGAAACTGTCTAGAGTTGTCAATGAACGGTTGTAACATGGCTGACTGAATTCCAGACCTCAACCAGATATCTCATCAACTCATGAAAAGTACGTGTTTGCTATACTCTCTATGCATTACTCGCGCGGTGTAAAAAAGATCCCACAGAGAATTTTTTGGTGTACTACTCTTGCCATTGGCACAACTGTCTCAGTAGATAGGTTCCTGTTTCAGTGTGTATTTGATAAACATGCACTCAGAACTCTACTTCCTGTAACAGCATTTCAGTGATAAATCATCATTCAAGCTGTCGTCATATTCACGTATTCCAATTTATACAAGTTCTATTTTTCAGGCTCTAAATTTTGTAAAATTACGTGAAAATGTTTCAATTATCAGTGAATTGAGTGTAATATTTTTGTTTTCTATCCAACTTCTCAACCGTCAAAATTCTTAGTGTCTGTTGTTCTTGAGTGAAAAAGGACTAAATTTAAGAGAAGTGGAATTAGAACCTGATTTCGGATTTTGAAAATAATATTATCTGAATTTGGGAGGAAAATAGTACAAGGAGTATCTTTAGTTTTTCTCTCCCATTCAGTCTTGTGAAAATTAGAATAATGGATTAATGAATAAATACTATCTTGCATCCAAAAATACAGAGTCTATAACAAAAGTTTCAAGACTGGCCACAGAATAAATTGATCATTTTATAGTCCAGGCGCAAATGTCATGAATAAGGCACTCTGTGGTCATTTTTCGGTAACAGTCGTGGAAGAAGTCCCAATTTCCTCGTTAGGTCTAGCATAATAAGGATCGTGATGATGATAAGTCGGAATCACAGGCTAATACCAGTAAATATTGAGAGTCATTTACTGAGATCGAGGGACTCATGTAAAGCATTTTTCAAAGACCTTAAAATACTCACACTTCCTTCCATTTACATTTACCAGCTTGTAGTTTTTGTTAAAGTAAATATCAGTAAGTTCCAATTTTGTACAGATAATCATGAATATAATACTCGAAATAGAAATATCATTGCATTTCCAATCCATAGAAATGTAGCTTTTGAAAAAACTCCATTTTATTCAGGAATGAAACTCTATAATAGGTTGCCAACAAACATTCGAAACATTGAATCAGTCATTCTATTCAAGCAGGCAGTCAAAAAAATGTTATTAGAGAAAAGCCCATACGCAATCACAGAATTCTATTAACAAGAAAATTGATTTATATATATATATATATATATATATATAATATTACATTTGAGTGTTTCGCGGATGGATATATTATATGTAAAAGACTCAAGTAAGTCAACACAAACGGATGTACCCGGTTAATTCTTTTACATATATATTATATATATATATATATATTATATATATATATATATATTATATATATATATATATATATATATATATATCATTACCTTCCTTAATGATACTTGACACTTCCTGAATAAATATTTTATTTTTTGATTGTATGTATTATAGTATTAGTATTAGTACTGACAAGTTACCTGTCAAATGGGATTATTCCCAAAATTGATGTAATGTAATGATTATTAATAAATAAATTTCAATAACCGTTCAAGATATTCAATCGTCTCTTGAACGAAAATATTTCCGAAATCTCCATCTACAATTCTTGTTCAATAAAAGTTAACTCTAAAACGGATAATTATGAGTTATAACCTTCAGAAGCCCTAGAAAACCTTCTCTCTTTTTTTCTAAATTTCATTCTATTATAACTTTCTGGTGCAAGAGATAGAGAGAAATTCTCAATTTTTCTGATTTTAAGAGTTTGGAATTATTTTACCATACCAGTAGTATAAGTTGTTGGTATGAGATAAATCTTTCGGATATTTTAGTATGATAATTTTGGAGCCTAAATCTTATGTAGCCTTTTGAATCTGATTCCAAATCTATGGAATTAGGATCATTTATCAGATTTGTAACAATATATCTTTATGCACTGTAACGTCAACAAATGTGTTCTCCAGCGCCCTCCAAAGAAAACCCTGCATGTTTTGTCATCATTGAGAGGCTTTGAACAAGAAACAGCTGTTTTGACAGTAGCTGCCAGCTTCTAGCATAGAATGAACAAGCAACATTTAAATAGTGCATTTTATTTCCACACTAGCAGGAAACCCGTGCTTTGCAAGGGTCTATTTTAAAACTTGACAATCTGAAGCTTGACGTAATGAAATCTTGAAGAATTGAAATAGGCCTATAACCATCCTCGGTTGATAAAAATGTCAAGTTAATCAGCCCATTATGCGTCAATAGTTATTTGTGCAACTAGTGCGCAAAGTGACAGTTTGACAAAGAAACGTTTATGCCTGAGCCGTAGGCGAGGGCGGAATGGCTTCTTGAGTGCAGCAGAGGAACTTTGCGCACGTATTTCACATTAAATTTCTCCTACAGTTACCATTGAATATGAAAAGTGGGAAATTATGGATAAAATGATGGCTGGATGGATAAAATGATCTCATTGCTTGGAGTTGAAATAATTATTACTGTCAATAGAAAAAAAGTATTATTTATTATTAAATGATAAGAAATTATTGATCAATTATGATTTAGATAAACATTATTCTTGTTTTGGATTTCTAGATTGGGATTTTATCATAAATGTAGGGTAGCCATTGAAATGATTCTCACTAAATCTAACCACAGTCATTGTTACCAACTTAATTTTTGTTTTCGTGCACTAATCCTCCATATAACCCACCAACTATTTTGTGTTGCCATGTTGCAAATCTGGAGTGCAGAAAAATTTTTTCCCGCACTGGAGCGGAAACGTGATTCTTTGCGTTCTGTAATCAGTGCAGGAATGGCCACTTTTCAAGGTAACTGTAGGAAAACATAATTTTCCTTTCCCGTTCATGTATCAGCCAGCTCTAGATTCATTATAGTACTAGCCATCAGGCTCCGCCCCCTGGACCCCCGACTGGATCGTCCAAAAATGAGATCAGCGGGCTCGCTTCGCTTGCCTGCATGTAGACCTCAGCGGAACCTCTGTACCGAATTCTGGACCCCTGACTGGATTGTCCAAGAATGAGATCAGCGGGCTTGCTTCGCTCGCCTGCATGTAGACCTCAGTGGAACCTCTGTACCGAATTTGAACGTATTATGTCAATTTGATCTCGAAAAACACCTGTTACTATATCGGCGTATCTTTGGCGAACAAAATTCTTCCACCTCAGCTAAACCTGTGAACTGAATTTTTTAAATATATTTCCATCAATTATTGAAAAAGGTGAGGAAACACAGAAAAGCTGAGAAAACGCTAATTTTGGCATATCTTTGGCGTTATTTCAAATTCCTCCTTACACAACATTATTGTAGTAAATTTGAACATTTTCTGTTTATTTATTCTCGATAAAGCTGGGAAAACGCTGAAAAACGCAGATTTTGGGCATATCTTTAGAAATTTTTCCAAATCCGTTCTCATTGCGCCTCTGAAGGGCCAACTGAACACATCAACCAAATTGAAATGTTATGTCATATTTTTATCATATGTTGGGACGATCCAGTTGGGGGTCCAGACCAAACGTCTGGTTAAACGGATATGGCGAGCGAAGCGAGCCTGACGGCCAGTAATATAATATTCCCAGGAATAGCTCTGATCGAAGTAGCAGTACCCAATCAATTTTTCCGCGATAAATCAGGACCTCCTGAATAGATATTTAGGAGGTACTGGATGAATTGGTATTTAGGAGGTCCTGGATGAATGCATTTCAATCTTCGACTTGGTGCCAACCTAACAAAGTCAACTCAACTTGCCAACCTGACAAAATTTTTAATTTTGTTTCGAAGAGGTACTCTCTCTAGATTATAGTTCTATTCCAACATATGGTTAGGACATTCCAATTATAATTTTAAGATATTTGAATAAGAAGAATATACATGCTAAAAGACAAACTTTTAACCCTTAAAACACACCCTTAGAGTTGAAATATTGCCAAAAGATTTCTTACGTGCACCTATAAAGGGCCAACTGAACATACCTACCAAATTTGAACGTTTTTGGTCCGGTAGATTTTTAGTTCTGCGAGTGAGTGAGTGAGTGAGTCAGTCAGTCAGTCAGTCAGTGAGTGAGTGCCATTTCGCTTCTATATATAGATAGTCTACAAGCGATTTGGGAATGATGCAGAGTTGGTGAAGGAAAGTGCTATCTGCTCTGTCTGATGACAGACGAGGATAGCAAACCATAATGTCAATCATATGCTTACTTTCAAACCTGAATCTCATCATAGAGTATTTCGTGAATTTTTTGGTGGGAACAGTCACTTGAAAAATAAATAGCATTATACAAAGAATTTGAATTATCATAAATTAAGCTGGTGATATTTGATTAATTAAAATATTGACATTCAATTTCACTCATATTTGTTTTTCAGCTGGCACTGCGACTATTGACACATCATTCACTTTATGGTCTGATACAGAGTTGAACATGACGAAAGTACCTGTTGAGAAAGGACAGTCAAAGCAAGGTAAAACACCAAGTTTCTGTTGCTTTGGTCGAAGTGAAACTGCTCCATAATCAACGCTCGATAGGAATGGCTCATACAAAGTGTCCAATGATGTGGTGTGAATTTTGTAGATTTGGAGACTTTTAAGTGAGATTCAGGTGAAAAAGTCAGTGAAAATGATAGGAGGCTCCAGTTGTCATATGTTTCTTTTTGACTTCCTTCCATAATATAAGCTGTGTTCGAGTTATCGTGTAATATTATGGCACAGTTGCACAAAAGCCGGTTGAATTTTAATCGTGATTAATTCCACGAGCACCAATAAGAGAAGGCTGTTTCGAGGAGAAGGCAAGTCTGATTGGTTCTTGTGAAATTAATCACGATTAGAATATTCAACCGGCTTCTGTGCAACCAGCATTGGGTCTTCTTAAATATTAATAATAATAATAATAATAATAATAATATAATAATAATAATAATAATAATAATACAGAATAATAGTAGGTTTTCAACGTGTAGAATCACAGCTCAAGGCCTTTGTAAGTTGCACAAGTCAAAAATGAAAAGATGAAAAAGTTCAGGTACATTGATATAAATGTCTTCGAGTTGCTCATGTAATAGGGTGGGAGGCCAGGGACTTTGTTAGCACCCTATTTTGTAACAAATAAAAAGTATATAATAATTGCTTTTAAAATCTCTACTCAACTATTAACCTGTTTAAACTATTTGAATCCACGGTTGGGAGCTTTGGATGGATTCGTTCATGCAAATGCCAAGATCCTCACTATTGTTTAACAACACTTGTTTCAGAAACAAGTAACTTATCACGAGCCAGGAACGTGAGATGAAAGATTTTGTAGAAATGCTACTGATTTATTAGTTGAATTATACAATTATCGGTCATCTTTGAAATTCTGTTACATCGAATTATAATATTCACTGTAATCAATCCGGTTATTTATTCAATTACTTGTTTCAATATTACAACATTAAAAATTTAATTTCAAATAATATTCTCAAATTACTACTTTATCGCAATTATTCATAATTGATATTCAGTCAAGAATTTGCTAACTCACTATACAATAAATTTAGGGCCTCGGTCAATTTATCTGGTCAATCTATTCGAGCTTAATAAAATAATTTTGGCACTCACCATTGAATTGAAAATTTAACAAATAAATCGGCACTCCCAATCACTCACGCTTACATTTCAACTTCGGTACTATATTTCAGACTACATGCTTTTAATTTATACAAAATAAAATAATAAGGAGATTTTTCATCTAATTAGGCCGAAGCCTAAATTAGAGACCGAGACTTAATCTGCGACTACATGAGTTCTTCTCGCGGTGACGACTCGATTAGAACTGCCGCTCTCCTACTCAAATTTTCCGTTTTGCAAGAAAACACGTGGAGCGCCCGGCCCAATAATTCCAGGTTAAAACGTCGTGGGGTCACATGGTTCAAATACATTTCTAAATACGTTTGCATTAATTTCATTTCGAAATTCAAGCCAGTACTATGGAAATGCTAGAAGACTACAATAATTTGGATGTATAAGAAGCAAGTTAGCAAATCTTTTATGGCAACACAAAATTTAGGTGCTTACTTTGTGCATGAATAAATTATTCAATTATCAAGAACAAGGTTCACGTGAGTTCATATTGGAAAAATTTAGTCCAATTTTGATCAGTTCAACAACCTGAAAGGAAGGCACAAAAAAACTACAATACAAACCTCTCAATATTCCCCATATTACACTCAAAATAACAAATAACATTGTGTCGTGAGATTGTGACGTGCAAATTATCAGGACAGCAATTGCGCCAGCATTAAAAAACATATTCTGTAAGAAACTTTAGCTTCGCTTTAAAAACCTTCACTGACTCAAAAAAGTCTATTCTTCCAGAAAGCTGATTTGCACTTCCAATGCTTCTTTCTACTGGCGATGCGTAGCTTTGTATGACGGGTTTGAACACATGAAACAGTCCAAAATGTCGAGTCAGTACGATCAAGTCAATCCCACGTTCACCAACGCAAATTTGACCATGAAGGCAAGCATGTATAAATATGGCATCGTTCTTCTTCCTCCGCCGTTCCAAGTATTCCAAGTCCATGGCCAAGCACAGCTCCCTGTAGGATAAGTCTCCTGAGCCTGGAATGAAGCGTTGCATCGAGTACTTAACGAAGTCCCTCTGTAATCCCTCCAGCACAACAGATGTGCAGAGTCTATCCCGGTTCCAGATCACCGAGGCGTATTCCAGATGGCTCCTCACAAGTGCTGTGTAGAGACATATCTGTGTATTGGCATTTTGGAAATCCTTTGAAATTCACCTCATGATGCCAAGCTTCTTCCTCGCCTTGGCCACAACATTCTCCACATGCTAAGTGAACAGTAACTTGAAATCAAATTGAGCTCCTAGATCCTAAACACTATTTACTCTTCTTACCTCTTCCCCTTCAGTCTTGTATGTAGCTAAAATCGGGACAATTTTCCTGATGACAATGTCATTGTCAATGTCTTTTTAGTATTCAAGGATTCAAGGACAGTGAATTTCCCTTGACCATTTGATCACCTGATCAATATCCTGCTGAAGACGTTGTTGATCTCTACTAGTGTTTGGCATTCAGTGTGGTTACGACTGTAGACAGGATACTTGCGAAACATGTTAATGAGATAACTGACATTAACCAGGTGACACATTGGATCTATTAATTGTGGGGCATTGACTGTGCTACAGGAGCTGAGAATTAATCTGGCGTCAAGGGTTAAGAAAGATAGCTTTTCTAAACAACAGTACGAGTCCAAATGGGAAATACGACTTGAGAAGAAGATAAGTGACTTGAGAAAACGTATAGGGATAGTCACAAGTTATTTGCAAAATCCTGGTAGAGCTTTAAACGAACAGAAGACTCGAGTAGATGGAATCATTGTGCAGTATGTTGGATCTATTCAGTAAAGCAAGTTGCATGAAACACTGAGGTTGCATATGGTCCCATGGAAGCAGAAGCTGGCAGCGTTGGCAAACTGATGTCAGAGGTATACACAAGCTGAGGATAGAAGGCATCAAGCAGCCTCATTCGCAAGTAATGAGGGTTGATTCTACAAAAGACTGAATGAAGATGTTCTTGAAAAGGTGAAGCATCAAAGTGCAGAAGCATTGGAGAACGTCTGGAAGTCCATTTGAGAAAGGCCAGTTGTGCATGAGGAAGATGCATACTGGATGAGGCAAGTGGAGAATGAAGAGAGGGAGATACCAGTCATGCCAGAATGTATCATCAGGCCAGAAGATGTTGCTTTGGCAGCAAAGAAAGCACACAACTGGATGGCACCTGGACCTGATGGAATTCAAAACTATTGTCTCAAAAATTTCTCAAGCTCTCATCCTGTTGTCGCAAAGTTCTTTGATAACCTTCCAAACTCCGAGTCAGAGATACCAGCAGGATTTGCATCAGGCTTGACCTATATGATACCTAAGGAAGAGGGTGAACTCAATCCTAAAGTTTACAAGCCGATCACCTGCTTGAATAGTGTATACAAGCTTTTGACCTCCATTATCATCACAGAAATTGACAAGCATATCACAGAGAACTGTATAATTGCCCCAGAACAACTTGGGTTCAAGAAGGAGCAAAATGATGTAAGGAGTTGCAAGTTGATGACTCCTTCATTCCGGTATCTCCCTCGCTTCATTCTCCACTTGCCTCATGCATCTTCCTCATGCACAGCTGGCCTTTCCAAATAGACTTCCAGACGTTTCCCAATGCCTCTGCACTTGGATGCTTCACCTTTTCAAGAACACCTTCATTCAGTCTTTTGTAGTATTACCCTCATTATTTGCGAATGAGGCTGCTTGATGCCTTCTATCCTCAGCTTGTGTATACCTTTGACATCAGTTTGCCAACGCTGCCAGCTTCTGCTTCCATAGGTCCATATGTAACCTCAGTGTTTCATGCAACTTGCTTTTCTGAATAAATCCAAAATACTGCACAATGATTCCATCTATTTGAGCCTTCTGTTTATTTGAAGCTCTACCAGTGTTTTGCAAATAGCTTGTGACTCCCTCAATACGTTTTCTCAAGTCACTTATCTTCTTCTCAAGTCGTATTCCCCATTTGGACTCGCACTGTTGTTTAGAAAAGCAACTTTTCTTAACCCTTGGTGCCAGATCAATTCTCAGCTCCTGTAGCACAAGCTTTTGACCTCCATTATCATCACAGAAATTGACAAGCATATCACAGAGAACTGTATAATTGCCCCAGAACAACTTGGGTTCAAGAAGGGAGCAAAATGATGTAAGGAGTTGCAAGTTGATGACTCCTTCATTCCGGTATCTCCCTCGCTTCATTCTCCACTTGCCTCATGCATCTTCCTCATGCACAGCTGGCCTTTCCCAAATAGACTTCCAGACGTTTCCCAATGCCTCTGCACTTGGATGCTTCACCTTTTCAAGAACACCTTCATTCAGTCTTTTGTAGTATTTACCCTCATTATTTGCGAATGAGGCTGCTTGATGCCTTCTATCCTCAGCTTGTGTATACCTTTGACATCAGTTTGCCAACGCTGCCAGCTTCTGCTTCCATAGGTCCATATGTAACCTCAGTGTTTCATGCAACTTGCTTTTCTGAATAAATCCAAAATACTGCACAATGATTCCATCTATTTGAGCCTTCTGTTTATTTGAAGCTCTACCAGTGTTTTGCAAATAGCTTGTGACTCCCTCAATACGTTTTCTCAAGTCACTTATCTTCTTCTCAAGTCGTATTCCCCATTTGGACTCGCACTGTTGTTTAGAAAAGCAACTTTTCTTAACCCTTGGTGCCAGATCAATTCTCAGCTCCTGTAGCACAGTCAATGCCCCACAATGTCACCTGGCTAATGTCGGTTATCTCATTGTCTTGCAAGTATCCTATCTACAGTCTCAACCACACTGAATGCCTTCCTGTTATATGGAACCTTGTTTAGCTGATAATGACATTCTTTAGCAATTCCTGCTAACTTATAAACATTTCACAGCAATTCCTGCTCAACTCTACCCTCATCAACTTCGAGTGCCTCAGTCACAGGAGCTATTACCTCCTCAGCTTTCACTGCGATGTTAGTATCTACATCAGCATTCTCTTGTACTGCATCCTCAAAAACTAATGCCTCATCAAGTAAATTTCCATGATTTTCCCCACCATTTAATGTGTTTATTATTATTATTATTCTCCTGTTTTAAGTTTTGCTTGACCACCCTTTCCCTGGGCTTCGAACTGCAAGGAAGAGTGACAAGCGATTTTACCAGAGTGACTGCTCCACATGTTCTTGTGGTAAACACACATATTATTTTTTTATAATTATTATTATCATTATTATTATTATTATATTATTATTATTATATTATTATTATTATTATTATTATTATAATTATTATTATTATTATAATTATTATCATTATTATATTATTATTATTATTATCATTATTATTATTATTCATTTTCATTATATTATAATTCATTATTCACGATTTCCTGGGGTTTCAAGATAGTGAGGTTATTCCATTATTTGTACTATCACTATAGTTATTTTATTATTCTCATCATTATTATTGTTAGTATCATTTTCATCACTATATTCTCAATCAATTATTTATCATGGGTTTGGAATTATAAATTATTTGTGTGTCATGCATTGAACCAATATTAATTTACTTTCACCTTTTCCCTCCTCATTGTAATTTAAGCATCATGGAGTAACTATATCAAACAATGAATTTCCGCATACTGAAATGAAATAAATGAGTTATTTCCATTGAAATCTATAAACAAAATTTTTAACTATCAGTAAACTAGTAGTTCTGTGAACAGTAGACCTCATGCAGTTATAAACCACAGCCTCCTCTAATACTGTCAATCTGAGTGAACTAAGTCCTGTCCTGACGTGTCGGTGTCTGGGTAAAGTCATATATAGCTTCACAAATAGAAAGGAAAACAGAGGGAAATAATATCGCACTTCATTAAATATTCACAATGATTCAGTATCACTAATAAAATCAGAAGAGAACGATATTTGAGATAGATTCAGGAAAGTTAGTGAAGGGGCATAGAAAAGGTGTATGAATAATTTGTAATATCTAATATACAAAGAAAGTAGAAGGAATTGAAAAAAGAAAGAGTTAGTAAATTTCAGAAAATAATGATAATTTTATCATCAATTGAGCAGCATTATTTTCCACAAGATTGTTTTCACCAAGAAATCTTGGTCTATTGCATGGAAGTTTTACAAATTGATTAAATCTGGCATGAATATATTATTATTTAGAATTTCATATAATAACATTAATGCTCAAATGGATCCCCTAGTTTCTAGTTCTTGGACTTCAAATGATGACCTCGAAGTTTCAGTGGAAAAAGCTATCGGACAAAATGTATTAAACTTTTTGAAATAAAGATAACTCATTAACTTATCGAGTAATCTCCAAATCATTAACGGCAGTGCTTGACGGCATATCGGTGTGTGAACAACTAATGGCTGTTTGGGTTAGCTCACCGAGTTGAAAGCAGAGAAAAGTTGGGAGAAAATAATATGCTACTTCGAGTTATCAATTGCATGCCTCATTTCTTGCAATCAATAGTCCACACAAAAGCTGATTTTTTCAAGTTACATTGATTTATAGATTGCATGCAATTTATAATCCACTCGACAGCTGATTTATGATGAATAATTTCTAAAGTCTGATTTTTACGGTAATATTGGCATTTGAAGGAGACTTCTTTTCCTTTTGTATTATCCTTAAAATGCAAAATTTCAAAAAAAAACCCTATGTATACATCGACACAAAATTCAAAAAGGAACAAACCTGTCAATTTTTTTGGAAATTTATTGCTGCGTTCTGCTGTAAATGCGGAACATAAACATAAACATAAGAACATATGAACATAAAGAGAATTGCAAAACTGTCGACTTGAATCTTGAACATCACTTCGCTTGGTCAACAATCGATTTAAAATTCAAAACTATTTTTCATAATCTTATTCAGAATTTAATTGAGCATCAGAGGATAGAAGAATGCCTGTGACTCGAAAATTGACAGCATTCAAGTAGTGGCTCACATCTTGGCAACAGTAAAATTTAAGATTCTTAAATTCTTAAATTCAAGATTATTAAATTTAAGATTCTTAAATTCTTAAATTAAGATTATGTATATTGGATGCTACTAGACAACTCGCTCCTCTCTCACAGTCATGTGCCCATAACAGGAGCCTCCAATGGAATGTATTTTCATTTTTTACATACAATTAATGTATTGTTAATCTTTCTTGAGAATAAAGAATTTCAATTTCAATTCCAATCACACTTGGAAAGTCACTCCACGTTATAGAAAACGAATATAGACCAACTATAAACAGAACAGGAAGTACTGGAAACTATCAATACTCTTCGAAATGATAGTTCCCCAGGTCTTGACGGAATTGACAACAGAACTCTGAAAGCAGTAAAAGAGCACATTGCCATACCGCTAGCAGATGTTTTCAATAAGAGTCTTTCAAGTAACGTCTTTCCAAATTCAATGGAAGAAATTTGTATGAGACTTCTACATGAAAGAGGTGATAGATCTGAACTCAACAACTATAGGCCAATAGCATTGGTCAGTAATTTTTCGAAGATCCTTGAAAAACTTGTAAGAAAACGATTAGTTAATTATCTTGAATCAAAAAACATGTTGTCACCCAATCAGTATGGCTTTCGACAAAACAGATGTACAGATGATGCTATATTTGAGTTGACAAGGTCCGTATTTGGATAATGGTAGGAAATGCCTTGCAGTATTTCTGGATCTAGCAAAGGTGTTCGATACAGTTTCTCATGGCATCTCACTGAAAAAGCTTCAGGCTATGGGTGTAAGAGGTGTTGTCTCAGGATGGTTCAGGTATTATCTGGGAAATCGTAGGCAGAGAGTCAGGATTGGGAGAAACCTAAATGCAGGAAATAGCCTTCCAGTTAGCTTCGGAGTACTACAAGGAACCGTTCTTGGACCAATACTCTACCTCATCTTTGCCAACGAGCTGTGCTCTATGGATGTCAGTGGCAAGATTATCACCTTCGCCGATGACACAGCAGTATTATTCCAGGGAACGATCTGGAATGACGTCTTCAGGTCAGCTGAACTTGGAATGGGAAAAGTTACCTCCTGGCTCTTCAATAACATTTTGACAATTAATGCCTCAGAAACAAAATTTATTGCTTTCCCACTAACAGACTCCAAGAAGCCTTCTAAGACAATCAAACTACATCATTGCAAATTGGATAGTATGAATTGTAATTGTCCTTCAATAGAGCACACAAACAATATGAAATATTCAGGAGTCATAATAGATGAATAAACACATTTCACATCAAACGGCTAAAATCAGAAAATTAATTTACAAATTCATCCAACTCAGGCAGCTACTATCAATAGACATGATGGAAAATGTTTATTATGCAATAGTTGAGTCCATAGCAAGATATGGCATTTTGGCCTGGGGAGCTACAAATTTCTGCCACATCAATCCTATCTTCAAAGTTCAGAAGCTAATTTTAAGGATAATAGGACGCAAACATCCACTCTTCCCTTCAGTACCACTATACTCGGAGCTCAGCATCCTCAGCATCAGACAGATTTACATTCACAGACTTCTAACATTCACCAGAAAGAACCCACAACTCTTCATCAATTTGAATCACCCGCAAGGAACACGCAGAAGGAACATGGACTTGGCAATTCCCAGGATGACAGCATCAGCTGCTTAGAATTCAGCCACATATTTAGGACCAAAAACTTTCAATAAACTGCCAATAGCTATTAAAGAAACAGTTTCAATCAATTCAGCGAATCGAAAACAAAAAAGTGGCTCCTGTCCAATAGAATCGATCATTCCAAATAGAATAGATAGGAATAGAATCAATCAAAACAAATTCCTTCAAAAAATAATTGATAATAATACGTTTTGAGGGAGAAATTGAGAACAAAAAAATTGGGAACAATCAGGATTTGAACCGAGGAACCATCGCTCCAAAAGCGAGCATTTTACCTTTACACTACACAGACGTTCAAAAATTATTGTCTTGTAACAGCATTATAGCCTCCTCATAAAAAACACATACTTCTGGGCTACAATAATGTAGCCTATGGAACTTCCTGTACGGTAGCATAGATGAAATTTGAACATTAATTATTCTTAAAAATCTAGAAGGAAAATTGAAATTTGGGCTTCCAGGTGCACAAGATTGATATTTTTAGAATCTATGTGCGAAATTTGGAGAACTAAATCATTTCTGTTTTTCCGGTATGCAATACACAAGTTGACATGTTTTGATGCGAACAAACGAACACACGAACAAACACAACCCTAATCTCTCTCTTATTATATAGATGAATCCGCGATTCATGCATATCTGGATCTAATTTTTTACATAGGGATGATACTCTTCCTACAAAATATCTTCCATCTTCTTCGAATTCCATTCCAAAAGTATCGAACTCCTTTTCCAATTTCCACAATATTTGAAAGGAGATCGAAAAAATCCAATCATTTTTTTTTCACTGGCATATATTCAAAATTGTTCTGTTGAGTCAATTCATTCTCAATAGCGTCAAAATATTTCTCAGCACTTCCTTTCAAATAAAGCAGCAAATATAATAAATTATCCTTTTCATCCCAACAATTGGCTAAGGCAACCTTCTCAAAATAGTTGAAAAATTCATCAATGTCATATTCTTCATCTTTCCCATCAAAAGATTCCGGTAATAGTAAAGGTCTAAGTTTTTCCATTGTTAATCTGTTCCAATCCAATTCTATCCAATAATAATAATAATAATAAATTCCCAATTATTCCGGTTTCAATAATCATAAATTCTCCATTCCTCAAAATCTCTTCAATAATAATAAATTCCCTATTCAATTCTTCCTTTAATAATCATAAATTCTCCATATCATTAAAAATCTAAATCTCTCCAATGGGTATCTATATAATAAGAGAGAATAGGGTTGTGTTTGTTCCTTTGTTCGTTTGTTCGCATCAAAATATGTCAACTTGTAGATTGCATACCGTAAAAATGGGAATGACTTAGATCTACAAATTTTGAACATAGATTCTGAAAATATCAAAATCGTGCACCTTGTAGCCCAAATTTCAATTTTCTCTCTAGATTTCTCAGAATTGATGTTTAAGTTTGATTCATGGTACATCATACTACATACCTACATTGATGTAGATGTGTTTGTATGAAGGAAGCTCACAGAGAAATTGATACCCTGGTAACAATGTGTTGCAATATGTGTTTCGATACAGGAAGCTCATGTTTCGATACCGGAGTTTTGATACAAATGCTGGCAGCTTATAGCGATAGTGATAATATTATATTATTGTGAGTTGTTAAGTTTTGAATATCAACATTTCATTGATTATTAATCTTTCAAATTTTCGAAAAGCTGTTTTTGTCATCTTTAATATGATAGTAGACATTAAAAATCATCTACCATACAACACTACCGCCGCCGGTACGAGCAGTGAGTTAAATATTATGTTAAAAAATTATGTAAGAGTTTCGATTTTAAATGAAATCAATACAATAATATGGCCAACATACAATAATAATATTGTTCTGCTGACAAATTCCTAAATCGGTGAAATATTGAAAACTTTTTCTTAACATAAGTGATGTACTGTATTTCAAGTATGATGAAGGTTAGGTACGGTATCGTATGTAGCCTACTGAAATCCGTGTATCAGAAACGAAAATTTGTTAACCCAATTGAAGAGCTATATTATTCAGCTCTTTGAACAAACATTTTAAATAATACGTGTCAGATTATTTTGAACAAAGTGCTATAAATAATCATTTACCAGCTTTTTTTGGGGCGAATTCAATAGCAGTCCAACCAAAATTTAACAACATTTTATTTGAATATTGCCGGCATGTTCTGCAATTTATTTGTATCACTTAATAATAGATGCAAAAATCAATGGATATCGTTATGAATTATTAGACAAAAACGAATTGAATCTTTTTCAAATGAAATATGCCACATTTATTTTCATTCTAGGTAATAAGGATAATGTGATATAACGTTAGTTACTAGACAACAGTTTTCGTGGAGTATTGGTGAAGAGCTCGGCTCCAAAGTGAAAGGTTCTTTGTTCAAATTCCAAAGAAGTTTTAATTTTTTTGTTCTCAATTTTCTCCCTCGAAACATATTATTATAAATTATTTTTTTAAGGAGGTTGTTTTCACCACGATTGAACTTGGATTCTATCAAATAATTATTCAATGTTAAATTTTGCAATAAAGTTGATTATTAATAGGTATGGTAGTATTATAAGAAAGGGAAGAACTAGCTTAAACACGTAGCCTATATATATTATATAAACTCATGTTATATCAATTATCCACTGCATACTGCTGTATATTACTGAAAGTTAATAACCCTGATCTACTTTCAGCCTACTTCATTTTATTAATCAATTATTTGATCTTATCTACCTATATAATTATTTTACTTTATCAATTTTCTGTTTTTTTCTCTTAAATATTCATATTGATTGAAACTTTTACAATATTCCCATAAATAAATGAATCCTTAGTTTAAATAATGAAATTAACGTCTTGGTAGAGAGTTAGTGGGGAGGATATTTTTAATATTCTTTACGAAGAATGGACATTGATATGTCCAAAGCTCTGCCAATTTATGTAGATGCATAACAATATCATTATTATCTATAGTTATTATATTACAAATTGCTTTTCATATCATATACAGTTGAATAATTATTTTCTTAGTCTATATTATGTGAATTCATCTATAATTTTGCTGAATTGTAAGCTATTGTATATAAGTGTATAAGCCAGTATATATTGTAATCTACATAAATAAATTACTCAATCAATCAATCAAACAAACCCCTCCACAGTGGGGGGGGGGTTAGTGCTGAGGTTGGTGCTCCTTAACACCCTTAAGAAAGGGTCTCAACATAAAAATATCATTAGAGATTCTGTGTGCTTGTTGCTCAGTTTCAGAAAAAGTTGAGTTTGGTTAGAGATCCCTCGACAAATGAATTTACTGAAAAAATTATTTCTTGTAGCTTTTTGATAAAATTAACGGTTTCTTAGTTATTCAAGAAATTGGATCTACTTTTTCCATAAGATCCTTATTTTCTGTTCAATCTTGACAAATGGGGTGTCAATGGGCTTGTAATTAGATTTACTGGAAAAGTTATTCTTGTAATTTTTTGTAAAATTAACGGTTTCTTAGTTATTTAAGAAATAAAAAAAGCTGGATCTAGTTTTTTCCAAAAAAGTGGGAATGAGGATCTTCATTTGAGGTTTACTGTGAGATTAGGGGTATGGCCAGGTTAAGTTAGTTCAGATTACATTTGTGACGTGGTGTTGTAGCACCATAAAATACTTTTGAAATGAAACAACCGAGCTTTAATAGAATTGTAAAATGGAAAGAATAGATAGCCTAGTCAAGGTACCGCTCAAGTAAAATCGAATGTTATTTATGATAAAGAATAATCATATTATCTCAAGTGATAAGAGAACCATGCAAAATCATAATTAAACATAATGAGAATTCTTTGGCAGTAAATAAAATTATAAAGCGGCTTGTATATTATTGGCAGATTATAAAAAATAAAAGATTGCATGTACATTTTGAGGTTAGAATGTACATCTAGGATCAATTGACAGTTTTTTGAATCGATACCTAATTAATGTTTGATTATTTGTGAACTCAGTGTTGTTGGAGAGTTCTTAACTGTAATTTATTCCCGTAAATATATTTTTAATACTGATAGAAATATATGAGAAATCTAGACCATACACGAGCCCCACGGAGACAAAAAGGACCTGGCCAATTAATTATTGGAGATAATTAATGTTCTACAAGAACTACAAGAACATCATTACTGTGAGTGTATTAGTTCTAATGAGCTCATTAGCAGGCCTTTATCAGTGAATTGGGGAATTGATCAAAGCGCTATATAAATTTATTCAAGTTTAAGAAATTCGCAACGTGTTGAATACTATCATATATAGTTTGTAAGAACTATTTCTTATGAATTTATTTGATTTATGTAGGAAGCTTATTTCCATGCATGGCATGAACTCATAAACCCTGAGTTATTAAATTGTTATTTTTATTAATTATTATTTTGTTCATTGATCAAAGTATGTCCTGTTAAATCTACAGACCGAACAGGTTCTAAGTTGTTAATAAACCTTGTGATAATCATTCAAATATTAGAGAATTTATTTGTTTAGAGAAAATTATAGATATAAGGATACTTTTTATATATATTATTTCATGGGAATATATTTCATGTTTTATGTCAGCATACAAAATCTTAGAAGTTTTTATTATTTCCTAATTCATCTCGTGATATACAGTTTGAGCTGTCTTGGTACCAAGCAATATTCTTCTGCAGCATATAAAATCAGTGAATCCAATTACATTGATATTATTCAGAGCATTTATTACTTGTCATCCTTTGATGATAGTAATACTATATAGCCGGAAAAATCTTACCGATAATTACATTAATAAGTCTACAGTATATCATATAAGGATCCAGAGAACTTCAAGAACTGGCATTGTAAGTTCCAAGGAATTTCAAAAGGGTAAACTGGTGCATACCTGTATTCATGACAAGCGTTTTAAGGATCAACTAGAAAAACCATAGTTGATCTTCATCATTCTCGGTTGAATATATGGTTACAGATAATCAGTCATGTGCCTGCACTTTTTAAAAGATGATAGATAAGACAATTTTGAATAAAATTTAGAAATAGGCCGACACATCTAGAAAATACCTGAGTCTATACCTAATTCATGCAGGTGAACGGGCTAGAGTCAAGAAAACTTCAATTAATCTTGCCATGCCTGATTTAATAGGTTTATAGTATAGAATAACACTACAATTTGAAATAATTGAAAAATACACACAGCTTCAATAAACATTGGCAACTAAAATCGAACAACAGAAACAACAATTTCATGTTACTTTGGTGACATTCTTCATCTGATTCGGGGGCGCATTACTATCCCCGATTAGATAGCAATACGTCACAAAACCAAACAATATCAGTCATCAAATAACAAGTTCATTTCAACATGGAATTACTCAAGGAAGAAAAGCCCGTTGAACCCAAGTTTCGTCGATAGTAACCCATATAACCCATTTCATAATAATTTTGAATCCCCACTTTTGATTGACATTCTCGAATGAACCTTTGTTTCACTACACTGCACTTTCGTTGGTCTGTACGTTGCTTTATCGTCGGGGTTACAGTACCTTGTTTTGGCGGTGAGCTTTTACCGGTTGAATTTGGCTTGACGGCGACGTCCTCTTACGTCCCTAGACCTGTCGTCTGAACGGGTGTCTTGAAGCGGTGTTACATAAAGTTGCGGAACCAAAGGTGGTAGTACAAGAAGTTGGTTTGGGGACACACATGAACCGCTGTAAATAAATGTATTACAGCATTAATTTCTAACTCTTCCTACAATTCATCAAAAGCTAAAACAGGAGTTTATTCAATTATTTAATTTAGATTTTATCTTGACGTTCTGATTTCATTCTCAAAATTCAACTTATCTAAAACAATTTACTTGCCAGAGTGTCATTATATACAATTAATTAAATTCTCTCATTCCATTTGAATCCTCATTTTATATAGATTTTTATCTTTAAACTACTGATTCTTTGTATCAGAATTAATGGATCTTTCTTCACAAATAATTCAAAAGTTCTGTTATAATTTAATAAATTCGCGTTCAGTTAAAAGCCTTAACGCCATGAGAAAACACAGTCAGAAAAATATAAATTGAGTCTTAAACTCAATATGAACATAATCTTAAAAATTTCATTCCAATTTAAAGGCTATCTTCCTGACTTCCAGCAATACTCTACGATAATATATTTGTTGGAGCCAGCTCTAGTTTTCATTTTTCGTTTTTGAATTGGACGCGCGCTCCTCGTTCAGTTCGTATTTCTTCCACTTGAGTGCATCGCGCTCACTAGCCGGTAGGTTTTTTCTTTCAGTTCAGTCTCGCTTTGTAATAGCTTGCCTCGAGTCGGGATTGATATTATTCGTCGATCATTCCCAGAAGAAAATCGTTCTTCAAATTATTATTTTTTCGTTAATGTTAAATCGTACACCATAAACCTACGTTTGGAAGAGTGTTTGCCAAACTCCCTTTAGTTGAAAGTTTTAAACTATTATTTTTCGATTGGAAAGTTCACCGATCTATAGTCTTTAAAGACATTGTAAATATCTCGTCAGAAATATATGTGCAACGTTATATGATGGAAGCCGAATTTACCAACAGTAGATGACAATTAAGCTTGCCTTTTCACCATCCTTGATTCATCTCCTACCTCGGGGACACCTGAATACCTTACCTGGGAGTTGTAAGCTCAATAATATAAATATTATATTAGGTACTCTGCAGATTTTCGGTGAGTTGTTCTTTTATATATTCATTGCATGTACTTGTTTCTGTAGAGATATCACTTGTTTCTTTTCTATTCAATACAGTCCACTTTACATCAAAATTATTGATTACCAATTAAAATCAATATAAATTTCTTAAAGTTGAACCTTAGAGTTTACATTGGTCCACCAGGCCAGATTTTATTGGCTATTTTTTATTCAAATATTTGGCAAGCACTTATCCAATTTTATTGTAAATCGTTTGTGCATGCTAGGGTTCAAACCTGTTTGTACATTATGAATTGAGCCGATCAAGTTGGTTCACTCTTATCTCTATTGTCCGATCGGAACCGTTACTTTGCAATGCTGATAACGTTATCGCTTAGCTTGCTTCGTCTATTGAGCTTTCTCTGTTCAATTTGTACTAACATTATCATTTTGCTTGCTTGAATCATCAATGAAAATCGTTCATTGTTGCATTCGTAATTTTATTCGAAAATTAGTAAATGAAAATCATTAAGACCTTTCCAATATCCAATCATGAGTGAAAAGAAGTTAAAGCTCAAACGAGCTAAACTTGAGCAATATTTCTATCGTATTCAACGTACTTTCGAATTGTCGAAAAAGGCTTTAAAAGAAGAAGCTAGTGCTAAACAATTTCTAATTCTCTATAGTTCCACTCTTAAAACTGTTCAGGATTATGAAGCTGTTGAAATGGAAATACAGGAGCTTGAAATGGAAAAAGACCCGGAATTTGTACCCAAATTTAGTAGTTCACATATGGAAATGTTCGAACATATGGAAGCAATTGCTAGTGAATTGAAAAAACGCAGTCAGGTTGTACCTAGTGTTTCTACCCCGGCTCAACCTGTATCTTCCAATAAGGATTCGTCTAATATTTTACCGAAAATTGAAATTCCTGTGTTCGACGGAGATCAATCAAAATGGGCGGTATTCTACGAAATGTTTAAATGCATGATTCATGACAACAAATCGATTCCAAATCAACAAAAGGTCCAATATCTGGTGTCCAAACTATCTGGAGAAGCGGCTAATATTTCACGTCATCTACCACCTATTGCTAATAATTATGAAATTATTTGGGATGCATTAATTAAGCGGTTCAATGACCCCCGCTCACTCTCAAATGTGTACTTGAAACAAATTTTCGAATTCAATTGTCTAAAATCTGAGTCTCGTGCAGGTTTAGTTTCTATAGTCGATCAGTTCTGTGGTTCAATTACTGCTTTAAAACGCCTACGAGGTGAAGATGTATCTGATGCAATATTTCTGTTCCAAGCGTTGAAAATTTTAGATCCTGTTTCTCGAAAGGCATTTGAAGCTTCAGTTCATACTAAGGATGATCCCACATATACTGATTTTGTTTCATTCATCGAAAGGCAGATTAAATCGTTACCGCATGACGAATCGTCTAAACAATGCAAGCCAGTAGTGAAACCAATACCAAAATCCAAAGTGTTGGTTGTTCAATCGAATTCGCAAGTGACCAAATCACCGGTAAAAATATCAGAATGTCTGAAATGTTCGATGACAAATCATAAATTGATCAATTGTCGTCTTTTTCGTCAGTTATCACCTTGGGACCGTTTTCGTTTTGTTAAGGAGAAGGGTTGCTGTTTGAAATGTTTCTCGCCAGCCCATCGTAGTAAAGATTGTACTTCTTCCAACTGCGAGGAATGTAGTCAGAAGCATAATTCGCTTTTACATTTCGGAAATGCTTCAAATTCGTCATCAAATTCGGATGCGAAAAAGGTAGAAAATAATACTATTACCTGTTGTTCTATCGATTCGAAGTCGGCACCGTATAGTGTTCTACTATCAACTGCTCAAGTCGAGGTACCTGATAAGAGAGGTAGATTGCACAAAATAAGAGTTTTAGTTGATTCAGCTAGTCAAAGTCATTTCATTACTCGTAAACTTTGTCGTAAATTGCAACTATCGATTTCTCCTTTCCAATTAATTGTGAATGGTTTTGGCGGAAATTCGCAATCAGTTTTTGGTCGTACTTTTGTCACGCTTCAATCTCGACTCGATTCTAGTGTTAAATTTTCCATTGAACCATTAGTTGTCGAAAAAATCATGGAACAGCTTCCCACTAGTAAAATTGATAATTCTAAATTATCAAATTTGTTTGGTCTTCGACTTGCTGATGAAAGTTATCACATTCCCAGCGAAATTGACGCTATTATAGGAGCTGAATTAGTGCCCCATATTTTCCGAAATGGTCGTGTGGAAATTGATTCGAATTATTTGATGGCCTTGGAAAGTGTTTTCGGTTATATTTTGATGGGTAGAGCCCCTATTTTAACTCAATCTTCAGAAAATTCAACGTGTTTGATGACTTGTCTAACATCACCGTTGGATAAGTTAGTTCGAAAATTTTGGGAAGTGGAAAGCGTTCCAGATGTAGGAAAACAACTCACTGCTGATGAGTTAGAATGCGAGAAGGATTTTGCATCGTCCGTTCGTCGTGAAAATTCGGGTAGATTCGTTGTCTCATTATCGTTTTCAAAATCCCCTGATTGTCTTGGTGATTCTTATGCTATGTCAGAACGTCGACTCATCAGTTTGGAGAAACGACTGGCACGTGATCCAAACATGCGTTTAGTGTATCACGATGTCCTCTTGGATTATCTCAAACAAGGACACATGGAATTGATAAAAAATCAGAGTGATAAAAGTGGTTATTTTATACCTCATCATGCTGTAATCAAAACTCAGAGTCAATCAACGCCTTTGCGTATTGTCTTTGACGCAGGCGCGAAAACTACTACTGGAGTATCATTGAATGATATACTTCATATCGGCCCCAAGTTGCAAACGGATATTTTCGTTCTGTTAGTCAATTTTCGGTTATTTTCTATCGCTGTAACTGCTGATATAAAGCAGATGTATAGACAGATTCTTGTCGATGAATCGTGTCGCAAATTTCAGCGTTTGTTATGGAGATTTTCGTCCAATGATCCCATACAAATTTTTGAATTAAAAACTGTCGTATTTGGTCTGAGTGAGTCACCGTTTCTAGCTCTCAGAACTGTCCATCAACTTGTTCAAGAAGAAGGTGAAAATTTCCCTGATGCTAAAGCTCGTATTCCGAGTGACATGTTTATGGATGATTTGGTGACAAGTGTGTCTTCTTTAGGTGAAGCAAATCGTCTTTGTAGTCAGGCTAAAGAATTGTTCGAGAGAGGCGGATTCGAACTTACTAAATGGAGTTCCAATTCACCTGAATTGATGAATGATTTCTCGGAGGATGAAAAATCGGCCTTGTCTAAAGATTTCGAGATGGGGAATTTGTTGGCTGTCCTAGGTTTGAAATGGCAACCTGGTAGTGATTCGTTTTGTTTTTCAGTGAATCCTAATCAGTCTGTTCCTACCAAACGTCACATTTTATCGGTAGTAGCACGCATTTTCGATCCTTTGGGACTCTTGTCACCCCTAACTTTGTTTCTTAAATGTTTAATTAAACAATTATGGAATGCTGGTCTTGATTGGGACGATTCAGTACCTCCCTCTATTGCGCTTCAATGGGAGACATGTCAGAAGGAGTTCCCTTTATTGTCCAATCTCTTCATACCACGTCATTTAGGAGTGATGAATGATTCGAAAATTACTGTCATTGGTTTCTGTGATGCATCGACTTTAGGTTATGGTGGTGTGATCTACATAAAATCTCAAATGGATATGCAACCTGCAACTATCACATTGTTGTGCGCTAAATCAAAAGTCGCGCCATCTAAGACTTTATCCATACCTAGGCTTGAATTATGCGCGGCGCTCTTGCTCGCTGAATTAATACAGGTTGTTGTCTCTGTTTTGAGCCTTCGTTGTCACGTGACTCGCGTTGTTGCATTATCGGATTCAACTGTTGTCTTACATTGGATCAGGGGCTGTCCATCCAGATGGCAATCTTTCGTCGCTAATCGAGTTACGAAAATTCAAGACTGTCCTATCAACGACTGGTTACACGTGGCAGGAAATTCAAACCCAGCTGATCCCATTTCGAGAGGTTTATCCCCTTCTGAAATAATTAATCATGATTTGTGGTGGTCTGGCCCCTCTTGGCTAATGTTAGAAGAGAGTGATTGGCCCGTCAAGGTCGATCTGGAACCTATAGAGTGTCTACCTGAGGTCAAGGTTCACTCAATTGTCACTGTAGTACAGTCGGAAAATTCATCTATTAATTCGATTCATCTTTTAATTGCTCGTTGTTCCAACTACCAACGTCTATTGCGTATCATGGTGTTAATATTGAAAGTACTTCGTCTATTGCCTAAACCTCATGAATTAGATTTCGATTTGGCGGAAAAACATTTGTGTAAAGTCGTACAAAAAATTCATTTTTCGAAAGAATTACTGGAATTGAAAGCTGGGAAAGAATGTACTTCTCATCTTCAACAACTGTCACCCTTTCTTGATCATGATATTATTCGTGTGGGTGGACGTTTACAAAATTCTGAGTTGAATTATGACAGCTGTCATCCGATTATATTACCGAAAAATGATCCATTGGTCACGCTTTTGATTGATTATTTTCATGAAAAGCACTGTCACGCTGGACCTCATTTATTGGCGTCTATTTTGAGACAAAAATATTGGATTTTATCAGCCCGTGTCCTTATAAGGAGTCATGTACGAAAATGTAACAAGTGTTTTCACTATCGTCCCACTCTTACACCGCCGAAAATGGGCAATCTGCCAGCCTGTAGAACTCTGTCGTCTAAACCATTCGTCCAATGTGGAGTTGATTATGGTGGACCCATTCGAATCACCATGGCCAGGCGTCGGAATCCTTTCATATTTAAATCGTACATTTGTCTTTTTGTCTGTATGGCAACTAAAGCCGTTCACATTGAATTAGTTTCGGACTTATCGACCCAAATGTTCTTATCAGCTTTTCGCCGTTTCCTTGCTCGACGAGGTCCTTGTAAGGTCATGTATTCCGATAATGGTACCAACTTCGTCGGCGCCTATGATGAGCTAATAAAATTGTCACGGATGCTGAACTCCAAGGAATATCAAAACCTGCTCCAGAATGAACTTGCTGATCATAGCATTGAGTGGAATTTCATCCCGCCAGGTTCACCTCACTTCGGCGGTCTTTGGGAGGCGAATATAAAATCAGTAAAGTCACACCTGTTTCGAGTTATTGGTAACCAGTTGTTGACTTACGAAGAATTGAACACTGTCTTAGTTCAAATTGAGGCTGTACTTAACTCACGCCCGTTATGTCAAATGAGCGCGGATCCGAGTGAACCCCTCGCCCTCACACCGGCTCATTTTCTCACTTTGACACCTCTTAAGTACCTTCCTATGTTAAATGTGGAAGATCGTCCAATGAATCGATTGGATCGGTTTGAATTAGTCAATCAAATGGTTCAGTCTTTCTGGAGTCGTTGGCGCAAAGAATACTTACATGAATTACAAACCCGTGTGAAATGGTGTAAGGATTCCACCCCTCTCACGGTTGGTACAATCGTCCTAGTGGATCAACCAAATGTCGCACCGTTGAAATGGCCTCTGGGGGTGATTGAGGAAGTATTTCCCGGTGCTGACGGTGTCGTTCGAGTGGCTATGGTGCGGTGCGCCAATGGTCGCTTCAAAAGGCCGGCTACAAAGTTGTATCCGTTGCCTACTCAATAATTTTCCTTTTGCATTTTTGTTTTATTCTCGTTTTGTTTTATTTTTATTTCTTTCGTCGTTTATTCATTGTTTTTTTCGTTTCTTTGTTCTCTAGCCTTGTCTGAAAATAGCTTTTCAGCCGGGGGGGGATGTTGGAGCCAGCTCTAGTTTTCATTTTTCGTTTTTGAATTGGACGCGCGCTCCTCGTTCAGTTCGTATTTCTTTCACTTGAGTGCGTCGCGCTCACTAGCCGGTAGGTTTTTTCTTTCAGTTCAGTCTCGCTTTGTAATAGCTTGCCTCGAGTCGGGATTGATATTATTCGTCGATCATTCCCAGAAGAAAATCGTTCTTCAAATTATTATTTTTTCGTTAATGTTAGATCGTACACCATAAACCTACGTTTGGAAGAGTGTTTGCCAAACTCCCTTTAGTTGAAAGTTTTAAACTATTATTTTTCGATTGGAAAGTTCACCGATCTATAGTCTTTAAAGACATTGTAAATATCTCGTCAGAAATATATGTGCAACGTTATATGATGGAAGCCGAATTTACCAACAGTAGATGACAATTAAGCTTGCCTTTTCACCATCCTTGATTCATCTCCTACCTCGGGGACACCTGAATACCTTACCTGGGAGTTGTAAGCTCAATAATATAAATATTACATTAGGTACTCTGCAGATTTTCGGTGAGTTGTTCTTTTATATATTCATTGCATGTACTTGTTTCTGTAGAGATATCACTTGTTTCTTTTCTATTCAATACAGTCCACTTTACATCAAAATTATTGATTACCAATTTAAAATCAATATAAATTTCTTAAAGTTGAACCTTAGAGTTTACAATATTTCCAGAAACAATAACTCAAATGTAACATAACAGAAAACTTTCTATACTTCTTTAGAAAAAAAATTTATAATTATCTTCCATCACTAATAAAACCAAAAGGATTATTCTCAATCAATATTATTAACTTGAAAATAACAGGCTTAATTAATTCAATACTCTTATGGAATTTCAATCAATTAAATTCCCTAAATTATATTTTAACCTTATTTTACGTACCTTAGCGGTTATTTGAAGGAACAATTATTCGTACATGATGAAGAAACACAATTAAACTTTTCAGGACATGGCACTACTAGTAAATTTAAACATTAATAAAAATAAAACTAGTTTCTACTATAACTAATAAAATAAACTTGTAAACCTGCCCAAAAAGGGCGAAACATAATGACTACATCTTTACTCTCGTAGTGCTCCTAGCAAAGTGTGCTCTGAAACGTAATCTGGTCTCTTGACTGGGGAATCCCCACTACTGTATTTAGAACAGGTCTCCTATTGGCGAATGGAATCAATTTGACCAATCGTCGCGTGGCTTCTAGAGCCTTTGACCAAATAGTAACTGCAAAATCGTAGTTTGTTATAATTTCAATGCTTGCTGTTTTCCAACTTATCGCACTTTATGTCGCGACAAGAAGGCTAAGTTTTAGAGATAATTCCATAATCTACATTCATTGACGACTCGGAGCCACAATTTTTAAATATCTATCATGGGAAACTCGAAGTCATGGCCATTCATAATAGAGAGAGAAAAATAATTTATTTCGCTAACTCACTTACAATAATGGCTCTAGTCTATTGCGTATTGAATTTACTATTATAACTCGGGAAAAGGCCTGAATTAAAAGGAGTGCTCGGCACAGTCACCGATTATCTTTTTGATTTCCTTATTGGTATTCTTCTATAACTTCATGGAAGCAGCGGTAAGAATTATTGATCACCAGTCATTGAACCCTGTGGTGATTCATCATATTTGGAATATTCATGCATCTACTACTGAGCTGACTGAGCTACTGTGGTCTGAACCCAGCATATTTGCGAGCTGGACGGCCTTAACTTTTTGCAAATTTATTTGCAAAATAGAGATTTTAGCAATTGCTCCAGTCTATATCAAATATACCGCACCACATAAGAATGGTTGGCAATATACCATTTTACATAATGTCGCCCAACATGGATGGCAAAAATTTACCTCTTTACACATTGGATTGGGCAAGGTTAGAACCAAGAATCAGATTTGGGGCAGCCTTGAGCCAGCTTTGAGCAACCTTTGGGCAGCTTTTCTTCAGTACTCTAACTTTACCCCTACTTGTATGGTATGCTCCTCCCCAAATGGATAACCCATACTGTAATTTTGAATCAGCAAAAGCATAACATTCTCATCACATCAGGGGGACATATAGATTTGAGCATAAAAAAAATTCTTGTGCATTTCATAAGTTCATTTTTCAAATGCATGACATGTGACTTCCATGTTAGATTACAATCTAACATTAGCCCTAAATACTTTATTTCTTTAACTTGCTCTATTGAAGGGCAATCGCAATTATTGGCTATACATTAAATTTCGTGATATTTCAAAGGGGCTGTAAATGAAAACATTTTTCTTGGATTGAAGATAATATATTTGGACTTTGGACACATTACCATCCAATTCATAGTAAACGATCCCTTCAATATAGGTTAATATCTGATTGCATTCTATTCATTAATTCATCCAGGGATTTGGCCTTGTAGAATAGAGCTGTGTCATCAGCAAATGATGATAGCTCTCCTTCAAACTTCCCATTGCATAGATTATTTATATATATCAAAAAAAGAGGCCCAGAAAGTACTGATCCTTGTGGAATGCCATGTGGAACCACATTAAAGTCACTCAATTCAGTACCTACTCTAGTTCGTTGCGACCTGTTAGCCAGGAAGGAAGCAAACCATTCGAGAGCCACAAGCCTCTAATGCCTGTGCTATTCAATCTATACAACAGTATTTTGTGATCGACTGTATAAAAAGCCTTCATGACATCAATGAAGAGTCCTGCAAAAATGAATCCTTCATTTAGACTATTATAGATTTTATCCAGAAAAAACAATAAGGCATCTTCAGTATTCAGTTTACTTCTAAATCCATATTGATTAATACTGAAATATGAATTCTCATTTAGAAAATTAACTAGACGCTTCTTTATAATTTTTTCATAGATTTTAGAAAATATCGATAGTAAGTCAATTGGTCTGTAATTGGAGGGGTCGAGTTTATCTAATTTTTTGTGCAATGGTATTATTATTGCTAGTCTCAAGTCCTGTGGGAATCCTCCCGATGCCATACTAAAATTTATTAAATACATTAGTATATCCAATATTTTTTCAGATATGTTTTTAATGAGAATTGGTGCTATTTTATCAAAACCTGGGGACTTTTTATTGCTGAGAGAATTCATTACAAATTTCAGCTTCATCTGAGATACTTCTCGTCTCAGTGTGGTTCACGATGGTTGGTCCATGGATTTCATAAAGTTTTTGTTAAGAATAAAAATCGCTCAAAGTTCGTGATCTTATGGTCTTTGATGCGAGAAACACGAATCTGGATTCATATTTGCAAAATTCCTTACCGTTTATGGTAATATGACCATTCCAAATTTGAAAATTTCATGTTTCTTTTTCACTTTCTCCCTCTTCTTCTCCACCCTCTTCTTCTTCTCCTTCTTCTTCTTCTTCTTCTTCTTTTTCTTCTTCTTCTTCTTCTTCTCCTTCTCCTATTTCAGCTGAAATTCATTACAAATTTCAGCTTCATCTGAGATACTTCCCGTCTTGGTGTGGTTCACGATGGTTGGTCCATGGATTTCTTCAATTTTCTGTGGAAAATAAAAATCGCTCAATTTTCCTGATCTTATGGTTTTTGTTGCGAGAAACACGAATCTTGAATCATATTTGCAAAATTCCTTATCGTTCAGGAGATATGACCATTATTAAGATACCCTATTCCACCCCATAGGTTATCTAATAATTGCGAAGTATTGCTACCGCGGACTAGCTACAGCCGGGTATGGGTCGGGGTCAGTAGCCATACTGACTGGTGGAGATACCGGACCTACACTTCTCCCCTTATCCTGATTCTTCACCCTCTGCTTCTTTCGCGAGATTTTCAATTACAGGGGAAGAGTATTTGCCCGTGCCGTTACTGGCCGACTCGGCCCTCGGCCTTTGGAATACAGGGTGGGTTTCAAGGAAGATTAAGATAACCCTATACAAGGAGACAGATCTGACTATCAGATCCCTATAAATAATTATATTTGTAAAGGTCGTACGCAATCTGAACCAACTGCGAGTTGACGGCGGGCAGACTGGATCTGCGAGCCCGGAAAGAGGTTTTTCTATGGGGTTTAAGGTGAGGGCTATAGGGTAAATGTATGATGAATCTATGGAGTTGTTAGTAGTATTTAAGATATAGTTGAACAGGGTACGGTATAGGGTGTAAGCTACAGAAAATAGTGTGCAGGGTATGAGGTATACAGTATAGGGTATAGGGAACAGAGAATCAATAATAAGATTGTTATTCTCTACAGCAAACAGATATCTGTTCAATAATCCGCAATCTGACAATTGCGCTCTAGCTCTCAGCAAGCTGGACCTGCTAGCTAAATAATCGTGAATTTTCCACAGGGAAGACCAGCAAGTAATATTTGCTATTGAAAGAGACAGATTTCTACGAATTCTAGAAAGGGTTCGCGGGTCTGAAAACCCACGACTAGGACGATCTCGGAACTGAAATTGAGATCAGGAAGGATTTTAGAACAGGGAAAATCAAGAGAGAGAAAGAGAAAAGATGTCGCAGTCTAATAATTGTGACACCCTCCTACACACATGAACTCGCTCACTCACTTCCATCACCAACGGAAGACGAATTAATTATTATCATCTGTTTTTCCAAGGATGAATTGAATTGAATTGAATTGAATTGAGTTTATTTCGTCAAATTATACATGATTACAATATTTAAAAAGGGCACAAAATGCAAGCAGCACAACGTAACAATTGTGTAAAATAAAACTTCATGACCTAAGGAGTAATACAATAGGCTAATTATATTAAATTATAATAGTGATACATTTTATAAGAATAATAAAGGTTGATATCTATTAATAGTGTTATAAATATAGAGCTTTAGACTATTATAGTTTATCCTAAGATCTGAGAAAATTGCACTGCAAAGCAATCTAAACCCTAATAGTGAAATAATAATTGCCCACATAGGCCTGATGGGCCTGTTCGTGGGTCAATGAGTTCAGAACTGTATATTATTTATTATTCTACTGATAGTATTACATGTTATTTAATAATAAAGACACACACAACACACACACACACACACACCACACACACACACACACACACACACACACACACACAACACACACACACACAACCACACACACACACACACACACCCATAACACACACACACACACACACACACACACCACACACACACACACACACACCACACACACACACAACACCACACACACAACACACACACACACAACACACACACACCACACACACACATACACACACACACACACACACAACACACAACACACACACACACACACACACAACACACCCACACACCACAACACACACACACACACACCACACACACAACACACACAACACACACACACACCACACAACACACACACCACACACACACACAACACACACACACACACACACACACACAACACACACACACACACACAACACACACACACACACACCACACACACACACACACACACAGACACGTTGAATACGGAGCAATCGCAATGGCATGGGATATATCCATGAGAAAAGGGTCTACACTTGACAGTCTGTTGACAAAGAGAGAAAGGGGGAAAGAAAGAAAATTAGGTAGGCCAATTTAGTGTTGGTAGGCAGATTGTAGCAGCCGCTCACATTGATCTACATCCATAGTCTTCAGCCAGTTTGAGACGATTTTTTTGTATTTGGATATTTTATATATGCCAGGCTGACTAATTTCATGAGGAATATTATTCATAATGGTGTGACACAGAAATGATATATTCCTGTCGCAAACTGAGCGTAAGTTACGCGGGAGACCCGAGTGATGAAATCGCGCATGCCTAGTAAAATGAGGGTGATTGGACTCTGAATTGAAGTGTATTTTATTCTTAAACATGTACAAAAGAACTGCCTTGATGAAGAGTTGCCTAATTCTGAAAACATCAAAAGTCAGGAACAACTGATCAGATGGAAATCTTCTGCAAAGGCCAAGGCCAGCTTTTATAATTGTTTTCTGGGTGACTGATAATTCATCTAGTAAGGTTTTGGGCGCACCTCCCCATAAAACAATACCATAGGACAAGACAGACTGGACCTATGCAAAATAAACGGTTCTCAGGTGATTTATACTTAAGATTCCCCTCAGCTGGCTGAACACATAAATCATCTTCCTCAACCTACTATTGAGATATCTAACATGAGTGCTCCATGTCAGTCGACTATCTATGCATATACCTAGGTATTTGTAATCATACACGGTTTCTATCACATCACAGCTGCAATCGTCACACCAATCAGCACCGCATGTATGAACCCTCAGTTTAATGTTGGTAGGAGGAGCACGGCTGTCACGTAGAAAAATAGGCAAACATTTGGTTTTTTTAGTGTTCATACTGAGTATATTTGTATTGAACCAACTTTTCAATTGCCTCAGCTCACTTGAAGCGATTCTGTAGACATGCTCCCAGCTGTCCCCCTCAAAATAGATTGCGGTGTCGTCAGCAAAAAGCATCATTTTCCCAGACATATTTTCCTGAATGATATTATTGATGTAAACCAGGAATAGAATCGGACCAAGGGTGCTACCTTGGACCACACCATATCTAATGTCTTGTACGTTGCTTTCTACTTCTCCAATGGTTACCAATTGGCGGCGGTTCGACAGAAAACTTTTGACCCAATCATGTGCTACACCAGTAATTCCTATGGCCGTTAGTTTATTTATCAGCAAATCATGATCAATAGAGTCAAATGCCTTTGCCAGGTCAATAAATAGTAATAGGATATATTTGTTATTATTTATGCCCTGTCTCAAATAATCACTGAGCTGGAAGAAACAGTTGGAAGAGTTGCGGTCATCCCTAAACCCAAATTGGTTATCTATTAGTATGTTATTATTCTTCAGATATTTGATGAATTGCTTCTTGAAACATTTTTCAATAACCTTAGAAATGAAGCTGAGAAGGCTGATTGGTCTGAAATTATTCAAATCGTCTTTGGCACCAGATTTATAGAGTGGAATGACTTTTGCTAGCTTGAGAACGTCTGGAAAAGTACCCGTAGTGAAGCTTCTATTAATAATGTGTCGGAGGGGAACTATAATAGAGTTAATATTGTTTTTCAAAAGACTTGCTGGTATACCATCGCAGCCGGGTGAAGAACCACCAGGCAGCTCTGTAATGCAATTTTCCACATCCAACTCACTTACTTGTTGCAAGACAAAAACCGAGTTGATTGGCGGGTAGTTCATATCAAGTGGGTTATTATTTTGGTTTTCATTTTTTATAACATTTGCTAGAGCTTCTCCAACTTTAGAAAAAAAAATATTGAATTTATTAGTTATGTCAAAGGTGGTAGAACAACTCTCTGTCTGGGGGTTCCGGTTAGCATAATTACCATTTAGAAATTTTTGAATTGGGAATGAGTTATTTTGAGGATTAATACCCGATATCTCATTAATAGTTCTCCAAAATGATATGGGTTTAGTAGCGGATAGTAATTTTTGCCTGTAGTGGCTATTTTTGGTATTTTTTAATGATCTGTTCAAGGTTTTTCTATAGTTATTGTAGTATAATTTTAATTGCAAATTAAATGGTTGTCTGATAACAAGCTTACTCAATTTATTCTTTTTTTAATGGAGTTAACAAGCGAATCGGTGATCCAGGGTTTTATTTTTTTAGATTTAACGTTTTTGATTTGTGAGTAGTACAACTATCTTGTACTTCTTTGATTTTTCTAATAAAGGATTCAGTACATTGATTGACGCTTCTATTGTGGTTATATCATCCCAGTTTTGTCGTGAAACAGTCTCTGATAATTTCAAGTAGTCATGGAAGCATAGAGAGGTGCAGGTCTCATGTTGGGTGAGTAGTTCTTATTTTTAATTAGTATTGATGTCGCATAATGGTCGGTAATGTCAGCACGGAAAACAGCTGGACGGAGGGCCTCCGCATCAACGTGCTTGACAAAAATATGGTCAATGCAGGTCGAAGCGAAGGCCGTCCGCCTTGTAGGAACGTTAACACAAGAAACAAAACCGGCCTCATAAAGCGCATCTAGGTATCTGTTACTGATATTGTTTATTTGATTTGAGAGAATATTACAATTGATATCACCGGCTATAATCTCGATGGTGTCGTTAAAACTATTTCTCCTATCATCATACCTATCTTCAAGTCCACCGATAAAATTTGACAAGTCCAGGCCCTGACAGCGATAGACACATAAAACTCCAAACTTCTGCCCATCTCTATAGCATTCCAATCTAAACAATTTACTCCTCCAATATTAATCTCTTTACAGGACGCATTAAGTTCAGATCTTACATAAATCAACACTCCATCATTCTGATTGAATTTAACTGATGTACGGAAACTACAGTATTCCTCTAAATGTGTTATGTTCTCATCAAGACTCAACCAGGTTTCTGTCAGTATAACTATATCAAATTTGTGTTTAAGGCATTCAAAAGAATGATAAAATCATCAAAATTTTTCCGATAACTCCTAATATTTAAATGTATAATACTTAAAGCATTCATGCCATTCTCTCTCAAATAGTCAGCATACACACCACATTCATCAAACTCCTCACATCCAACGTGTCTGTAATCACTCAATTCATCTAACACATTCATTCAGTTACTGCCCTTGTTCAAATGGAAGTCGAGATTGAGCCAGTAGACTCCGGCTAGTGGTATGATAATTATATCAATACTAATAATGATAATAGTAAACAAAACTACACAATGTAGATGCAGTGATAATTATAGGGGAATAGCATACATGATAATAATTACCAGTCCAAGAGTTATTCAGTGAAATCAATAAACCCAAACTACGAAAAAATAATTGTTTGAATTATCAAAGAGTAAAAATAAAATGATTTTTTTTTTAAATAATATACAGTGCTTCAAAATCCAGCTCAGAAAAATAATAATAGCGATTGAAAAATGATATCATTCCTTTTCTAGAGAAAATAAAATATTTCCAAGAAAACAATATTCTATGTTCAAATGTTCAGTTCCGAAGATTTGATATTAATTTACTCAAACGTAATCCCAATAGGATAGTTGTAGAAAATCAAATAAGAGAATAAAAAGATTGAAATAAAAGAGATGAGTTATTATTGATAACATAATAATACTATATACTGGTATTCAATTGTATAATCAGAACATCGTCACAGAAGTGTATATTTTCTTTGATCAATTGAATGTGACAATAATCTCTTACTACAGATCAAATAAAATTTTATTTTATCAAATAAAATAAATTTTCTGGATAATCTAAGAATATCAATGGTATTGTAAATAATTACTAGAGCAAAAATACAGAGCTTCTAAAGTGTTCAGCTCCGTTATTTATTTAATTACTCTCTAAAGTAATCCTGAAAGAGCTCCTAATATTTTTATAGGAAGAAAACGATAGATATAATAACGATGAATAAACATGATAGCATTATGCTAGTATTACTAGTTCAGTGATAGTTAAATAAATTAATAAAAGCGTTGAGCCAAACTCCAAATAAAAAATAATTTCCTAAATTATATCAAAATGAACAAAAGTAAACTTGAGAAGAGAAATATTCCTAGCTCAATATTATTCTGCTCAAATAACCATTTTTTTCATTTTTTGACTCAAAAATAATCGTTATGGAGAAATTCAGAATGTTAAAAGAAGAAAATAAGTAAAGAAAATATAGATAATAGTGTTGAAAAATAATAGTATTCTTGTTGAAATAAATCCATATCCACAATAAGCACACTAAAGATGATGATGATGATCTTTCTTTTCCACTAAAATACAATGAATCCAAAACCAAAATTACCTGACTAATCACCTAGCTAAAAATGAAATATTACAAAGATAATAATTAAAAAAAAATCTATGCTCAGTTTATGTTACATATTCAGCTTGTTGGTTTTTTACCCTTATTCAAAAGTTTTTAAGTCCTCATCACTGGCAACCCTCTTTGCTGGTGAGTCTTGGGTTTGACGTATGAGGATTTTTCCATCCTTCACCCACACGAATTTCAATTTGCCCTCCCTCTTTAGAAATCTCGCTTTCCCTAACAACATTTTATTCGCCGTTGTTAAGTGTTCATTTATATAGAAATTACCACGAGGCAGTCTAGCATTCAAGTCCGTGGTCACCAGGTTATTCCTTGTTTTTTTAGCAGCAAGTAACCAGTTCAATTTACATTTACGAGTGGTGAATTTACAGATTATTGGTTCAATCTTACCCTTTGCTGTCGGGACTCGATGTGCAATTGATATATCATCGTCTCTGAATGGAACATTGATGACCGTCGCAATACACTTCAAAATCTCGTACACATTTTCATTAGCTGTGGTTGGAACACCGAAATTTCCAGATTATCAATGCGCGATCTCTGTTGAAGCTCCTCAATCTCTCTTCGACGCAATTGGTTTTCACGACTCAAGAATTCACACTCTTTTTTTAATTTTATGTTATCAGCTTGCAGTGCTTTAATAGAGTCATCGTTTTTTTCCTCACTATCGTCGTTAAGGAGACAAGTTCCTTACTAAAGGCCGCAAATTTGGCGTCAATAAATTCCTTCAGAGAGGTAACTATGCGTTGTTCAAGATTCCCCTCATTGGCATCACTTGTTTGCGAAACACAACGATCACACTTCCATGGTTTTTTCTTATCCAGTTTACGAAAGTTTTTCATTGTTTTAATACGCGTGCACGTCGGATGATAAATATTCTCACAAACGGAGCACTCGATACAATCTTTCGAATCTACTTCGATTTCACATTCATCACACTTATTACTCATTTTCAACTGGGTTTGTAATTAAATGGATAGAGTTAAAGAATTCTAGAAGGTTAGTTGAAACGTTGTTATAATGCTGTTAATGCCGGAGTCTACTTGGACGGCTATCAAGCTGATAACGGTAGCGATAGAACCATCCGTTCACGACGACTGCTCGAATAGAACTGAATAATAATGAATAATGAATAATGAAATAATAATTATCCTTTTCATGTCCTTCAGCGAGTTTTCCCAGGGATGAGACATAGTGCAATCGAATCTTTATATTTTAAATCTAGTATGTTCTGAATTTCGTGGGAATCGTGAGAATCTTTATATTATAAATCTACTATGTTCTGAATTTCGTGAGAATCGTTATAGCCGTTTTCGATATCCGGTGGTGATTCGAATTTAAGCTTGAATCACTTTGATAAATTTGTTGTTGAATACATTTATATTTTGAGTAAAAATAGTTTAAGATCTCTAATGAATGGTAATACCAGTGTCACCGAATTCCCAATGTCTTGTATAGATCATATAATTTAAGATCTAAGGATAGATTTGTCATAGATATATATAGCAATATCTTGAAGACAAATATAACTGACCATTATTCTATTTCGCTTCACATAGGCTGGAAAGGGAATGTTGTCAGGAGTCTTATTGCCTTATTGCCTAAGAAAAATCGAAAAGATAGATTACGCTTAATTGAAAGAAAGTTGAGCACTGAAACCTGGTCTCAAATTGTTCATAATAGTTTTGACAGTACAGAAGTTTTGGTACAACATTTCCTAAATATTATTTCCAACCATATCCAACTGGCTACTCATGAAATATCTATTTTCCATGAAAGTAGACTATTAGATCCATGGATTTTTCCTGGACTCATAAAATCGATAAATACTAAAGATAAAATGTATAAACGGTTAAATAAAGAGCCACTCAATTTGAAACTAATGCAAGACTTGAAGAATTATTAGAAAATACTAGATGAATCAATGAAAATTGCTAAGGAAATTTATTAAAAGGATCAAATAGACAATAATTGCGAAGGTAATCCTAGAAAATTTTGGAAAAAATTGGATGGAATCATAAACGAAAGGTCTGTAGAAAGTGAATAAATTAATATTGATCCAGAGACTTTAAACAACTATTTTGCTCATGTCGGGGAGATGCATGCTCGGTCAATTTTAAAGACAAATAGCCTTAAATACTTATCATATTCGATGAACGGTAATGAATTTTGCAAATCGGATTCCAGATTCGTGTTACTCGCATCAAAGAGTAAACGGTCATGAAGCTTGAGCGATTTTTTTCACAAAAAAATGAGAGAAACCATCGTGCATTTTGTAACAGTAAAAAAAAGTATCTCAGATTTGGCTGAAATTTGCACCATAGAATGAGCTTTACCTGAGAAATTTCGGAGCCAAATTTGGCGTCCTCAGCCACTATACAGGTAAAGTTATGCAGCTTCAAACATGAAATTTGCAAATTTTCAAACGATTGACGTTGTCGTGTCGGCGAAAATCGGTGTGTTGGAGTTGAAAAAAATATACTTTTATACTCTGCAAACAATATATCCAATCGTATGCAATATTTATCGGAGTAAGCATTCAATACAGTAGAGCTCTAACAAGTATTTGTTTCCTCACTGGTTCAAGCAATCAGTTGTATTGTCACGATTTCACATAAAAGAGGTTTCCATTCTCCTACTGTCAGAGTCGTTCTCCACGTTTCTACAACAACGTTTCACTCTTGGAAGTCTTCATCCTCCAGACTAGTCTTCATCCTCTTGACTCTAGACTTCACTCAGAGAAAGTGCAATGCATATCTCCACTATTGCCATACTGACTATTGTAAGTAATCAACATACATCTATTAGTAGTTCTGTGAACAGTAGACCTCACAAAGTTTTCTCATCCACAAGTAACTGATGTCAACTAACTCTGTTCACCTTTGAATTTGTATTCCATTTATGATATAATTCATCCAGTTCTGTGATAATCTTCCCATCTGATGGTAATTGATTTTTTATTATCAAGAATATCAAAAATTTTCAGCATTATTTAGTTCATTCGGTTATTTTTAATCACCTATTAAATTAATTTTTTCAAATGTGAGAGTATTAAAACTGATGGGCACGCATAATAATATCATGACTGAAAAAACGAAATATTGAAACCAAAGACCTTAGAGATGAATACCTTTTAAAGGCATTTGATTGAAACTATAGACTTTATTGACCGAGCGAAGTGAGGTCTAAGATTCAAATCGACGGTTTTGCATTCCTCTTTATATTTATATTTTTGTTCAGATTTATGTTTAGATTTATGTTTATATTTTTGTTTATATTTATGTTTACATTTATGTTTACATTTATGTTCCGCATTTACAGCGAAACGCAGTAATAGATTTTCATGAAATTTGATAGGTATGTTCCTTTTTGAATTTCGCGTCGACGTATACATGAGGTTTTTTTGAAATTTCGCATTTTAAGGATAATACAGAAAGAAAAGAGGTCTCCTTCAACGCCAATATTACAGTAAAAATCAGACTTTAGAATTATCCATCATGAATCAGCTGTCGAGTGGATTATAAATTGCATGCAATTTATATCTCAATGTAACTTGGTAAAAAATCAGCTGTCGTGTGGACTATTAATTATTACAAGCGATGTGGCATGCAATTGATAACTTGGAGTTGCATATCCTCTCTCGACTTCTCTCCGCTTTCAACTCGGTAAGCTTTTGATGATAATGGTAGCATAGTTGTTTACAACGAATTATTGTCGATATAACAACCCAAACAGCCATTAGTTGTTGACACACCGAAATGCCGTCAAGCACTGACCTTAATGATTTGGAGATTATTCAAAATAAGTAAATGAGCTATATTTATTTCCAAAAGTATAATACATTTTGTCCAATAGCTTTTCCCACTGAAACTTCGTGGTCAATATTTGAAGTCCAAAAATCAAAACCCAGAAAATCCATTACAGCATAAATGTTATTATATGAAATTCTCAATAATAATATATTCGTGCCAGATTCAATCAATTTGTAAAATTTCCATGTTCCACCATGGAATAGACCAAGACTCAATATGCTATTTCGAACACCGTCTGTGAGAATCGCTCACAATCTCAATCCCTACCTAAATAATAGTACAATAGACCAAACCCATTCCTTGAACCCCAATCAAAACCCCCCCCCCCTTTCAATGATCGCTATAATACATTCAAAAAACTTGTGAAAAATTATGCTGCTCAATTGATAATTAAATTATTATTTTTGTGTTCTACTAACTCTCCATTTTCTCAATTATTGTTTCATCTTTCTTTGTATATACATATTTTTCATACCCCTTTTTCAACCCCTTCACTAACTCTCCCGAATCTAACTCAAATAACTTTCTCTTCTAATCTTATTATTAGTGATACTGAATCGTTGTGAATATTTAATGAAGTGCGATATTTTTTCTCTTGTTTCCCTTTTTAATTGTAAAGTTATATATAACTTCACACCGACACCAATACGTCAGGACATGACATAATTCACTCTGATGGACAGTATTAGAAGAGGCTGTGGTTTTTAACTGCGTGAGGTCTACTGTTCACAGAACTACAAGTAAAAGTAGACACAGCTTCTACAGACATCTGTGTATCCACTTGTCAGCTGATTGATTATGGATAATTCTATAGTCTGATTAATCCTATCTACAGAGTAGATGATATACCTATATTAGTGACTAGCCGTCAGGCTCGCTTCGCTCGCAATATCCGTCTAGCCAGGGGGCTCTGCCCCCTGAACCCCCGAATGGATCGTCCAAAAATGAGATCAGCGGGCTCGCTTCGCTCGTCTGCATGTAGACCTCAGCGAAACCTCTGTACCGAATTCTGGACCCCCGACTGGATTGTCCAAAAATGAGATCAGCGGGCTCGCTTCGCTCGCCTGCATGTAGACATCAGCGGAACCTCTGTACCGAATTTGAACGTATTATGTCAATTTCATCTCCAAAAACACCTGTTACTATATCGGCGTATCTTTGGCGAACAAAATTCTCCCACCTCGGCAAAACCTGTGTACTGAATTTTTTTTAATATATTTCCATAAATTATTGAAAAAAGTGAGGAAACGCAGAAAAGCTGAGAAAACGCTAATTTTGGCTAATTGGATAAATTGGTATTTAGGAGGTCCTGGATAAATGCATTTCAATCTTCAACTTGGTAACAACTTAACAAAGTCAACTCAACTTAATGCCAATAACCTGACAAAATTTTTAGTTTAGTTACCAGAACAACTGTTTCGAAGAGGTACTCTCTCTAGATTATACTCGTAGTTCTATATTAACATATGGTATGGACATTTCAATTATAATTTTAAGATATTGGTATAAGAAGAATATATATGCTAAAAGAACTTTAAACCCTCAAAAACCACCCTTAGAGGTAGAATATCGCCAAAAGATTTCTTAGTGCGCCTCTAAAGGGCCAACTGATACCTAGCAAATTTGAACGTTTTTGGTCCTGTAGATTTTTAGTCCTGCGAGTGAGTGGGTCAGTGAGTGAGTGAGTGCCATTTCGCTTTCATATATATAGAAGAAGAAGATAGATATCGGAGTATGAAGGAATTCCTTTTCTTTTCATATTATCCTTGAGAAGAAAAAATTCAAAAAACCTTGTGTATAGATCGATGCGCAGTTGAAGAAGGAATATTCCTGTCAAATCTCATAAAATTCTATCAATCATTATCCAACTAAAATCAAAATTAAATGCTGTAATTCACCTTGAAGACTTCTGCAACTGCATATATTGACAACAGGGTAAACAGCTAGATGGAAATTCGATGAGCGCTACTATTCAAAAATTATTTGTCAGCCCGGAAATCGAACCCAGTACCTTCAAATTGCCGGTCAGGGATGCTTACCCTTACACCAAACTGACAATCTCTGGATAGCAGCGCTCATTTATACGAAGCCATAGCGGCCAGCCAGTCGAATTCTATCAACGCGTTTGGTCATAATTGCGTTACATACATACAGACAGTCAAAAGAAAATCCAAGTTAGAACATAGACCTCACTAAGTTCGGTCAACTATTGTGCGGATTCTCAATGAGAGAAAAATCAAGTTGATGATAGGGGTTGAAGCTGGGAAACGGTGTTTTTCGAAAGATGAAGAACATTGTTATCGGGCGTATCTGGAAATCTATCTGAGATGAAACGATCCACCTGGTTTCAGGTTGTAGAGCACAAAATTATGCCCACAGAGATTTTGAATCTTAAATTTGAATGGTTGTAATCGAAAGGAATAGTTGATTAAAAACAAAATTTTCTTCAAATTCAAATTTTTCCAAAAAATTTGCTCATTTTTAAAAGATTCTAGCTCAGCATTCAATGGAGTTTAACAGCTTTCAATCATTCCATTTTATTCGTAATTTTATTGTCCAAGGAAAAGAGTGGATTACTCTTTCCTATGGCTCAATCCGGCAAAAATCTCAAAGAACTAGAAAAGGAACCGAAAATCCGTGGTTTTGGGGCACTCTGTAAAAAGCTCCAGGGCTAGAGGGTCATCTTTTTGTATTTATCATGTCCAATACTCCAGAATTATCCCACGAAAAAAATTAGGGTGTTTTTCCAGCAAAAAGTACGTGGTGTCTGGACTTCTAGAAACTGGAGTTCTACAAGCAAGCTATAATACGGAGCTGATGCTAGAATATCAGCCATCAAAATTATAAACATAACCGATAGAATGCTCTTATAATTTCTAGTTAGGGATTTAACCTGCTTTGAACGAAAGTCTGTTTGTTCATCCGAAAATTTGCAATCAAAAATTGTTGTCGATAAATGAATAAATTGACTTGGTTCATTCATCAATAAAATAACAAATAATAATACTGTATATTGATAGATTAGGATAGGAAGAGAGCAGAAGGTTCAACCAAAAATTATTTTTTTCACATTTTTCTGATAAATAGTCAATTTCTCCGAACATCAGGTCAAGTCTTCACTTCTAAGAATTTGGAAAGAGTTGATTATTATTTTTTTCTCTGAAGACTGAATGGTAACAATCTATTTTTGCAGTTTCTTCATAGCATTGCAGTAGGAGTCGTACAGGAATCTAAATCATGGGTGAGTGGACTTCCATAATATTGAATACGAGCAGGTGTTATAATCTGTACTCCACAAGGGTCTATTGAAGCACCAATAGATTGAATCTAGTTCAACAGTTCCATTCTGATATTTAAAGTATTAACACTTCAATAATATATATATATATATATTATATATATATATATATATATATATATAATATATATATATATATATATATATATATATATATAAATGAATGTCTGTTTGTGTGTTTGTTTCTTCCCTATAGATTCGAAAACTACTTGACAGAACGGCATGTAGCTTTGGGAATATGTTGTATGAATATTGGGGATGGTTTCTGACCAGAAATTTCAATAGGGGGGCTAATAATTATTATTTATTATCACCATTCTACAGACCTATGCTTTCGAAACTTTCGGCCGAGTGGCTACCTATGATTTAGCATCTAAAGTTACCAGCTGTATAATAAACACGTCACCCTGTGATAAATTGTGTACTGGTATTGAAACGGTAGTTTAGAGTTGAAGTTAGTGTAGTTGATTGGTACCAGCTATAGATAATCGTTCCTTAGAAGATATATACAAATAATCATCACTCCCCTATCATTGAGAAATCTTGAAAAATGAAAATCTGGAAAATGTTGAAAAATATATTTTTCTCATGAAATAGAGTTGTTCATATTGCATTCATCGATTACTGAAGAATGACAGACTAAATATTTTTTGTAGAATTTAGCTTAGCTTATATTCATCCTGAAATAGAGGATGTAGAGAGTATGGAATTCTGTGTAAATCATCGTACATCGCCTATCCCCTGGACTATCTATTGACAATCAAGAACTATGGAAACATTAAATTCATCTTTGAAACACTGATTTAACCTATCTATTTCTCTAATTCAACACTTACTGATAAATATAACTACAAATTGATTGAGAAGAATATGTTTTTGGAATAATAAATGTTCCATGACTAAGCACATACGAAGTCCGTATCGAGATATAAATGAAAATATTAATTGTCAGATAAATTTCATGATTCACCAAATAAAGTCAAGTGTGACATGA
>NC_052512.1:28637344-28687774 GCF_014356525.2 Nilaparvata lugens
GGTGTGGTGTGTGTGTGGTGTGTGTGTGTGGTGTGTGTGTGTGTGTGTGGTGTGTGTGTGTGTGGTGTGTGGTGTGTGTGTGTGGTGGTGTGTGTGGTGTGTGTGTGGTGTGTGTGTGTGTGTGTTGTGTGTATGGTGTATGTCTGAACACGATATCAACCGATTGACTTGAAATTTTAAACTTAAGGTCCTTATACCATGAGGATCCGACAATAAGAAATCAATAAAATTGGATACAAAATGGCGATAATTTCAGATAATTTCTTAATTCCTAATCAACCGATTGACTCAAAATTTGAAAACTTATGGTCTTATACCAAGAGGATTCGACAGAAGCAATTCAATGAAATTGAATTCAAAATGGTGGACTTAAAAAACATGTTTTTCACGGTTTCTCGAAAACAGCTTGAACAATTTTCTTAAAATTTTACCATGGATAGCTATTCATAAGCCCTATCAACTAAAATGAGTCTCATTTCTATGAAAAATTGCAGGAGTTTGTAATATCTTCGAGAAAATGGCGGATAATTACTAAAAAACATGTTTTCTACGATTTTTCTCAAAAAGACTCGACCGACTTTTTTCAAATTCATACCCTGTATAGGTATTTATCAGCTCTATCAACTGGCATGAGTATCCTTTCTGGGAAACTAATGGGGTCCACCCATCCTTGAGAAATGGACTTTGTAACCTCCTTCTCGTGCATGAGGTAGGTATGTGGAGCAGTTCATAAAAAGAACACATAGTCGAGAAATTCATCTGTAGAACAGCTGTTTTGCGACTTCAAAAAATCATCAAATTTCACAATTTAACAAAGGAAAAAGTAGCCCACTCTGAAAAATATTATACACCAAATACAGAAGTCTGATCATAGTTTCAAATATGTTGCCGCCACACGTCATTATGTTATTCCCCTGAATATTCTCGTAGCCACTCTGAAAAAAATATATATACACAAATAAGGAAGTCTGATCATAGTTTCAAAAATATGTTGCCGCCAATCGTCATTATGTTATTCCCCTGAATTATCTCGTAGCCCACTCTGAAAAAATTATATATCACAAAATATCAGAAGTCTGATCATAGTTTCAATATGTTGCCGCCAATCGTCATTATGTATTCCCCTGAATTATTCTCGTTCAAGAATGTGGCTACAGTTCATTGAGCAAGGACAGTGTGTGAGTGTACCACACCAGATTTTTTCAGAAGGCGGTGGAAATGTTAACAGAACGAATGTCAACAATAATGTCACCCATGGAATCCACTGATTCAGGAAAAAGGAATCTATATACGAGTCTAAATGAATCTTTATAATAATATACAAACCTCCACTCATCAATTATCAACAATGAAACATCAAATCGAGCTCATCCCGATAACAATGAGGGGGACATCACCTGTTGAGGAGAAGTTTCTCAGGAACAAATAAGTTTTCCAAGTGGAGAAATTTCTACTCTGTTTTAATTTTCCAGTAATTGTGAAATTCATGTATCATTTGGAAACCTCTTGAGGAAGTTATACAGAACACAATATCTTCATTGAATCTATAATGATTGTTCATTGATCGAATAGTTAGATAAGAATGTAATGGATTATCAGTGTATGGAGCTTGATGAGAGTTGTCGAAAAACTGTTGGAGAGAAATGAGTAGAGGTTTGGCATGTGAATGAATAAGTAATAGAAATGAGCATGAGTATGTGAGCAGAATCCCCTTCTGATTTCTAGAATGGGGATATTCTCGAGGATAGCAAATTTTATTTCTCATTTGTTGAATTAAAATTGAATACATTGACTCCTGTAGTGACATTTCTCTGCTTGAATCAATAGATGAATTGACAGATTTACTCATGTTTCAATGCTTCAAGGGATTTCAATTGAAAAGAATAGGGCAAGGATGTAAAAGTAGCATGATTATTATACTTCTCTGCACCTTGTTCAAGAATCCAACACAAGCTATCATTACACCTGTTACAGGCCGATTTTGAATCCGCGATGGGGAAAAGTGGCTTTATGCCTTGGTCCTGTTGATGATTCCAGCAAAGACCTTGCCACGGCATTTCTAGATGTGAGTACTTCAGGACAACACAACTACTTTTGTATTTGTATGAGTTTGTTGGTCATATCTGTATGAATATATGCACAATCTGCAGTCCACATATGTTACCACTGTATTATCACTATTCTTATAATATAGTGACAATTATTATTATGGTATACAGGGTGTTTCAAATTCCCTACCAATACTCTAGGCCATTGTTCCTGGGTGGAATACATATCTAAATATCATATTCGAATTGTCCGGAAGTCTCCAGTTACTCACACAGCAGTCATTTTCCTTTTTCATCTGAATAATGATTGAACATACGAAACAACTAGACAAGACTAGAAAAATGATTATTTTGGAAATACATAAAACAAAATGGCGGCCATTAAAAATTTGTTTCTTGAATAACTCAGAAACCGTTTAATTGACAAAGGAACTACAGGAATAACTTTGTTCAGTGAATTCGATTGCCTATCGATTGGTACCTGATTTTTCAAGATTGAACCATATTTACTGAGATATGGCAACCATGAATTGTTTTTTTTCTTGAGGATAGGTTTAAATGTTCTAAATTATTTTCACCAAATTTAACTCTTGGTAGCCCATATGATTAATGGGCTCTAACGAGCTGTTCAGGTATGAGTGTCTGAAACTACAGTTTGATTATAGTCCATACAAAATTACTCCTGACTTGGGGGAATATGCGGCGCAGAGAAATGGAGGGAGATCAGCCAATTACAGTGATTAATAGAGTCATAGGTAGAAGCGCAGTTGCCAATTTGTCGATTGGAGTCAGTTGTCTGACTGCTTTCAGACAGGAAACTTTGCATGTGTAGCATGAGCTCATGAACAGTCACTGGAAGTTGGAGAATGCTGGCCGGTTCAGGACGGCACATCGCGCCTCTGTATCCCTCCCGCTGTATGCTTTCTTTGCTGTGCATGTCCCTCCCAAGTCAAAAGTTATTTTGTATGTATTGAAAGTATTTTGAAATTGCATTATCGATGTGATTCATCAATCAAGTTCTATTCAGCAAGCAATTTTTGATTGGATGGTGGAAACCAGACACGATTATAATGATCTGATCGAATTTGGAATATTAATATCTCACAAAATAATCTATGTTCCAATTCACGGGTGCCCTGCTAGTCCCAGCTATAAAACGAGCTGAAAATTTGATGAACCAATTCATACATGTCACATAATCATCACTCAAAATATGTATTTATCATATCCACAGGCGAATTGAAAAATTCTCCCACATAATGGCTTCTCTGTTAGAAGCTTTCAAATTTGTGTTTAAAAACGGGCTTGATTCATCTGTTCATACTAACAGGCAGCTTATCAAATGCCTTGATGACAATATCCTATAATGGGCTTGAAGTTTTTCTACCCTGAAAAAGGACATCCAGATGACATGCTTGTCTTTTGAAATTCCTGTAAAAAGAAAACAAAAAAGGTATGTTTGCTAATAAACAACACAATTACCTACCACATTCAACACCTGGATAAATGCATGGGATGGAACTCAAATCACCATACTACCTATAAAAATATCTGGTGTGTCGCACTCACACAACTTTCCTTGCCTTCTGAAATTGATCACCTGACGCTAGTGTTCACGCGCATATCAAGTCCACTATTCAAAGATCTGAGCCAGCTAGTGACAGGACAATAACGATGGAGACACACGAGGTCTGCTATCTCTTAATAGTGAATGATTTGATAGAATCAACAGTTTGCGATTGAATAATCACATTTTCACGATTTCGAGCTTATTTAAATTTCAGGTGGAAATGTACAGAACATTAATTGTAGAGAATTTAATGCTCAATTGAATTTTTCCGTTTTAATTGTATCTGGAGCCTGATAATTGAGTATCTCAAATCAACTTTGCATAGATGTGCAGGAGCTCCTGAAATTTTTACAGTTATGAGACTTGTGGCAGTTGATAAAGCTTATCAATGACTATTTTAGGTATAAATTGATTTTTTCGGGAAGCATACTTTCCTCACCTATGATAATAGGGCAAGGAAAGTAAAAATTAACATATGAATTCCAGCTCGAATCTGTAGAAATTTGCTGGATGACATTAGGGTGACAGGGTTGCAGCGATGCAGTTTATGATATTAGGTTGGTTCAGTGTTGAGTGGCTTCCCTGACTTTGACAATCATGCGTATTCTTAAACTCACTTGTTATACAATTTGCTTAACTTTGCTTTTTCCTATACATAGGTTGATTGTGTTAATTACCCAAAAGTCAAATGCTACTATGGAATGGAAGGTAATAGCACTCAACCAGAAACTTCTTTCAATCAACATTTCAAAACCAATGTAGCTCCTGCATTTTTTTTCTACAAAGATGGTAAAGAAGTGAGTATTGAATGTTCGCCTCAACATATTTGGCATGAATTTCATCATGGTATGTGAAAATTCAGCCACGTATGCTTGTCATCTGTTCAGAGCTCTTTAGGTTCAACTCACACTTATGCGACTCAGGTCGAGAATAGACTCAACTCTAGTGTTTCCAAAAAATGATGACACTCAGACTAGTCGATTCTTGTCCATTTGGAAACACATGCTCTCGACTATAGTGAGGTCCATGTTATATGGCAGTATTTGATTAACTTTGGTGTTGCTATCCTTGTCTATTATCCCACAAAACACATAGCACTATCGTTTTCTAGCTTCACAACGTTGCCAAATAAGTTTTTAACAATGTAGAACTATAATTAATCAAGGCAGACAAACAGCAACACTGTTCTCCTATCTTTATCCACTGTCATTATAACGTGGACCTCACTATAGAGTCGAGTCTCTTCTCGACCTGAGTCGCGTTAGTATGAGTTGAGCCTTAGCGTAAATTCTATGGCATGACGTCACACTTTCTCGAGTTCAACTTCTTCAAGTATGTTCACACATGCCGAACCGAACCTCGAACAGCACAGCGAACCGCGCAATCCGCCGTGCGTGTCTAACCGTGCAGCGAACCGCTTGGAGAATTAAAACAATGAAATGCAATGATTGGATATTCTCCAATTCCAATAATGGAACATCTGTTACATAGATTTATTTTAGAAATTCCCACTTCAAATTCCACTTCGAACAGCACAGCGAACCGCGCAATCCGCCGTGCGTGTCTCACCGTGCAGCGAACCGCTTGGAGAATTAAAACAATGAAATGCAATGATTGGATATTCTCCAATTCCAATAATGGAACATCTGTTACATAGATTTATTTTAGAAATTCCCACTTCAAATTGGCCGTTTTCGTGAGTGAAGTGATTATCTGAGAACAGCATTTCAAGACACATATTTCAATGAATGTTTTTTTTATAAAGATGATTGGACTAGTAATTTATGTTTGATTCTCTTATTATATTTTTTGTGAATCAATTGATCACTCATTTTGAATCAATAGGTACCACATCTGTAAATCAATTAAAACTGAATGAAGAATTCAAATCGAACAGGCTAGGATTGATTATTCTTCAGACCCTTATTCGGGTTTGATCAAGATCATTTCGATGAACCCAGAAAAAAGCATTCTTCAGTGATGTACCCTCTCTGTAAGTTCAGCCCTTTGCGCTCCCATATCTGGTACAGCTGGATACTGCTCTCCTGCTACAGCTCTCTTCAGAATTTCCATAGTTGGCCGTACAGCTCTGGCACTTGTACAATAGTAGCTCTCAAAATCTATGAAATTGCCGTATTTAGGGCCGGTTTCCGAGCCCTAGGGATTCAGATAAGCTCTAGACAGCTGGAGTCAGAAAATTGGCTTTCCGGAACGGGGCGTAGAAGATTTGCAAATGGTCTCAAACTCTTTGTTACATCCAGCTGAATAACAATATTGATGATGGAGATAACGTAAATATGAATCATCATTGAAAAATGATGGACACCAATTCAAAATGACGGCTTGATTGGAATTTTTTTATACGGTTGCTATCAGGACTTCCATATACCGGACCGCGCCTACAAAAGATGGCCGCCATATATGGTGGCTGGCATTGATATTTCGAATGGGAACTTGGCAAACTGAGATTTCAACAAACTGAGACGCTCTCTAACAGCTGATTAGTGATTTTTTCTTAGTAGAAATTTCTATAAGACCACCATATATAGCAGCCATTTTTTTCTAGGCTAAGGTCGGTAGTATAATTTAGGAGGTCCTGTTGCTATTCAGTAGTAGTAAGAGATATGTGATGTGATATCAACATTCATTCTTGTGGAAATAATTTATTATATTTTAATTAGTCAATTAAATTAAAAATAGTCAATATCTTCAAATCATTTAATAGTACATTGTTATAATCTTGATTAATAATTTTATCAATTAATTATATTCCCACATTGTCAAAGAATGATTGGCAACTTTGCAGAATGAAAAAAGCGTTACCGGTACCTGCTTTGTTGAACGATAGACAAAGATAAGAACTTCAAATAGTGTGTTTGCTTTTTGATCTCAAGATTTTATATTTCTTTTCAAAGTTTGTAATTTTCTAACTATTTGTAATTAATTAATAAAATAAATTTGGAAGTATTTTTTCATTTTAGAAATAATCTTTGGTTATTTTAAATTGTAAATTGGGTGTGTAAATGAAGTGACACATAGCTAGCTACATTTGGACTGTTGTATAAATTAGAATTGGACCGTTTTGGGCAAGTTAGCCTGGGCTACTTTTCTGTGAGTTGTATAATTCTGAATGATTGATTGAATGCTAATCAAAGCGGTCATCATAACGTGGATTCCACTATAATAATTCCATTAGACTGAATGAAATACAAAATAATACAGTTTTGTCAATACTTCTCATTATTTTTTTATGATTTGCATTTTGATTTTATCAATCTATCATTAATATTTCTCTTGTATTTAATGATCTTTGCGGAGTATTTATGAAGCAACTGTTCTGCATTTATTCTTCACAGGTTGCATCCATTATACAAAATAAGCCCGTACTTGGGCCTGAAATTGATACTATATTCGAATGCGTGTTCTCTGTGTCTGATAATTGCATCTACAATAAGGCTAATTGAAATTGCAGTGGACTGTAATGAATGCTTTTATAAATAAAGAATGTTTGAGAAATACAAAATGTATATTTAATTTTCTACTGCACAAATCCTACATGCCAAAATATGAATGATAATAATTGATAATAAAACTAGTCCCTGGGAAAGACACCAAATAAAAAACATAGGTTTAAGTAAAACAGTTAAATAGATTTATTGTATCTTTTTAAGAAACATGACATACTGTCTCAAGCTTAGGAAACTCCACACCGGGTGGTGGAATGAGATTTGATATTTTGACTCAATAGTCATGAATACAAAAAAGTGAAAAAATACCTATTAATGATTGAGATTGCCAATTGATAGTTATATTAGCAGTTAATAGAAGACAAATACACAAAATATGTAAGTGTATTATTGGTCAAAAATATTGAGATAAAATAGAATTTCAATGCATAATGCTCGGTAGAGAGATAATGATTCAATTCAATGTAAAACCAAATTTTAAATGGCAATAAGTGAATGAGATAAAATCAGGTCAATGGGCAACCTCAAAAATACAAAAAGTAATGTAGTCTATCATACAGAATATTTTGAATGAAATATCAATTATTAATAAATAAATGATGCAGCAAAAACAGATTTCAAGATATGCTGAACCCTTTTTGTAATTATTGATAGATTTTATTAGATAAATCAATAATAACGAATTGAGAGAGTCGGAGTTGAGACACGGTAGAAGGCTGACGTTTCTGCAGTGCTCCGTTATCGGAGAGATAGTATTCGCTTCTAATACTGTGTACTGTGAAAAGTATTGTTTGTTCGTGAAGTTTGTTCTATTCTTTTTGCTAATGAATGTTTCCGATTCTTCGAATAAAAAGCGGCTTAGAGAATCACCGGGTGGAAAAAGTATAGTGAAGAAGTCCAATAGTGAAGCAATGGCAGGGAAGGTAGAGGAAATGTCTTTGGATCAATTAATGGCTTCGTTCAGTGAAATTCTGGATAATAAGTTATCTAAAGTGGCAACGGAAGACGATATAAAAATACTTTCGGACAGAGTCAGTGCTTTAGAGGATGAGAATTCACGTCTTAGAGAAAAAATTATGAACTTAGAAAAATTAAGTGAAAAAAGTGAACAAAAACTAATCGATTTAGAAAGTCGCTCTTGCAGAAATAATCTAATTTTCAAGAATATACAGAGTGTACAGGATTACAAAGAGGAAAACTTTTGGCATCGAAAAAAGAACTATCCAAGTTAGTCCTGGACGTTGATATACACCTTGGCTTTGACTTCTTGAAAATTCAGGGAATTCACTTCTATTGGTCATCGGATATGAGGTTGATGGCCGGTAAGGAGGACGGCATGGAGAAGCTGAAAGCAATGCTACATGTTGATTTGAGCAGTTATCTATCGAGTCTTATGGAGGAAGCTGTCAACTAGGGAATTCCCACTACTCGACAGATTATTCACCAAGTGAACGAACAGTCATCGACCGTGAGAGAGAGAGATAATCTCGCCTAAAGTTACTCTACTATAATGTGTGTGGTCTAAAAGGGAAGGTGAGAAATTTTGGTTTTAGAGATTTTTTAAGAAACTATGATATTATTTTTATTTCTGAAACTCATATTATAGAGGAGGATGCAGAGTGTATAGGTGATTATCTAAATGATTTTAAACTGATCTGGTGTTATGCGCAAAAAAGCTCTCAGTATGGTCGTGCTAGTGGGGGTATGTTACTAGGTATTAATAAAACCTCAGATTTCATAGATAAGTTGAATTTTAAAAATATTGATAATATGAAAGCAATTGTTATAAAATTAGATAATTCTGTTTCCCTAAATGTATTGCCTGTATATATCAACTGTATTCAATTCAATTCAATTCAATTCAATTTATTTATCCTTTTTACAACATAGTTATTGTACAAAGTAGTTATGAAATAAATAACTTGAAACTAAATCAAAATAACTTAAAATAGCAGGTTAACAAAAACACGGAAGGTCCCTGCAAAGGCAAAGCCTGTGCGCAGGGGCCGAGTGTTACAAAAAACTACAGAACCAAAGTGAAAGCATAAAACAAAAATATAAATTATAAGTATGAAATTTGTATAATAAAAAATATCGAGAATACAGACAATTAACAAGAAATAATGAGCTTATTTAAGAGAAAAAAAATGAGAATTGGGATTTAAAACTGTAATAACTGAGAAAGAGATTTTCAAGAGATGAACAATGTATTGCTGCAAAACTCAGATGAGGGATTTCTAGTGATAGGGGATAAAAACGTTCGAATCGGTAAAGAACAGAAGATGTCTAGTTATGTAGGTCGGACTGCGTATAGTGGGTTAAGTAGTGGAAGAAATTCAAAAGATACTATAGTTAACAGTAGGGGCGTAGATACTTAGATATGTGTACAGAATTGGGATTTGTATATTAATGGAAGGATGGAGGGCGATCTAGAAGGAGAATGACGTTGTTGGAGCAATGGGCAATTCTGTAAATGATATTGCAGCTATTAATTTAGATTATTTAAATGAGTAGCTAATTTTAAAGTAGTTCCTCAGGCTTTTTCTGACCATTTGCCTATCGAAGTTGTATTGAATGTAGGTAAGAAAACAGTTGATAAGTATCGATGTTTACCGATACTGCCGAAATTGGCTTGAGATAAAGTTATCGGAGAAAAATATAAAGATAAGATAGCTAGTAGAGTTAATAATGTAGTATTAAGTGATGATGTCGATCAGGCAAGCCAAACTCTCACAGAATGTATTCGAGAAGTGGGTCTTGCTCTAGGAAACGGTCAAAGTTCAATTAGTTTTGAACGAAAGCAAGCTTGGTTTGATAATGAGTGTTGGAAAGCCAGAAGCAAGGTTTCATCTCTTTTAAATTTGTATCGCCGTATCAATAATGATTGCACTAGAAAATTGTACTTATATGAGAGAAATAAATTTACAAAAATATGTTACGAGAAACGTAAAAGCTATGAGAAGACTCTAATAAATTTCAATTCTGCCGCACAAAAACTCTAGGGACTTTTGGCAAGCTCTGAATAAATTAAAATTAAGGATAATATTGTAAATAACGCCAACTCCTCAAGACTGGGTAAACTATTTCCAACACATCTTGAATCCCGAAATGTTAGCTTTACCTCATTCCTATGAACCTTACATAGTTGACAACAGAATTAGATAGAGTTTAGTAGGGAAGAGCTGAGTAGAGTTTAAAATTAGTAAAAAATATAAAGCGCCTGGTGAAGATCAGATCCCATTCGAGTATTATAAAAATGCACCTGATAACTTTCTAAAAAATTGCTGAAGGTCTACAATTCTATATTACATCAGGTAGAGTCCCACATTGCTTTAAGTCGTCAATAATTTTTCCCCTTTTCAAGAAGGGTGAGTGCGATGTAGTAGCTAATTTCAGAGGCATTAGTTTTTTATCAACATTTCAAAATATTTGCAGGGTTAATTCTCAATAGACTCAACTGCTGGGTGGAGGAAGATAAAATCTTGAATGAGTTTCAGGCTGGCTTTCGTAAGGGGTACTCGACCATTGATAATATATTCGCCCTAACATCCATCATTAGTCTGCGGCTGGCTAAAAAAAGGGTAAACTATATTGCTTTTTTGTGGATTACTCTGCCGCGTTCGACTCAATGATAGGAATGCACTATTTATAAGCTTAGTCTCTTAGGTCTCTCAACAAGGACATTGATATTTTTGAGGGCATTGAATGAAGGCACACTTCTAGTGTATGGTGTACTGCCAATGGGGGTCTCTCCCAACGTTTTGAAACGAAGTCAGGCTTGAGGCAAGGTTGTTTGTTGAGCCCGTGCTTTTTCCCTATTTATGAATGACTTACATGATGAATTAGGGGGAGGATTTATAATAGGTGTAAGAGGATTAGGGTTTTATTGTATGCCGATGACATAGCTTTGATATCGGACTCGCCAGTGGGACTCCAGTACATGATAAACAATTTAGAGCGTTACTGTGAAAGGTGGAATTTAAGAGTTAATTTAGATAAGTCAAAAGTAATGGTTTTTAGGAACGGGGGAAAATGGCTAGGAGCGAGAAATGGACATATAAAATGAGCAGATAGAGTGTGTCAACAGGTATAAATATCTGGGGGTAGTTCTAACTCCAACCTTGAATTTTGAAGCTCAAGTGAGTGATAAATTAGACAAGGCAAAATTAGCATTGAATGTGGCATGGAAAGGATTTTTAAATAGTAGTAGTGTAGATTTTTCAGCCAAATGTAAGTTGTTCAAAGCTTGTGCAAGGGCGACCTTGTGTTACGGAGCACAGGTGTGGGGTTTTAGACAATATGAGTTGTCCAGTTTCAAAACTCGTTAACTCCAACCAAGCATTTTTTTCACAAAGGGCAAAAAACTGTGGTTAGATTATACAAGGCAATAGCACTTTGGTAATATTTTTAAAAAATGTAAAATAAAAATACTTTTATTGATGTATCAGGTCATAAATCATTGATTTGGAATTTTTCAGTAATTTAAAAAAAAAATTGCACATAACAGGTTTTGCAGCAGTATTAGCATTATGACGGGTTTTGCACCATTATGAAAGATAACGAGTTTTGTTCCAGTAATTCTAAAATTGAGAAAAACTTATTATTTCACTATGAATTTAAATGAATTTGCAAATTTTATATTTTGTTCGGACCTTCTTATTGTCTGGGATGATAAAAACGCATATTCAGCTATAAAAAAGAAGTTTATCAACTAACAAAAAACATACCAGTAACCAAGCACACATAGCCAAAATGTTGCATCATTTTCGGCCGAGCGGCTACCGAAGAACAGAAACATGATCATGATTCAAGATCATATGATTTGGCATCTAAAGTTACCAGCTGTATAATAAACACGTCACCCTGTGATAAATTGTGTACTGGAATTATAATGGTAGTTTGGAGTTGAAGTTAGTGTACCGTAGTTGATTGGTACCAGCTGTAGATAATCATTCCTTAGGCTAGACACACACCAGTTAGTCAAGAAAAGACAAGACACGTTTAGTCACAATACTTCACATAGTTGCTTATGAAGACATGTCTAATTGCAATGACTAATCAGTGTGTGTTGCTTCATAAGCAACTATGTGAGGTATTGTGACTAAACGTGACTAGTCTTGTCTTGACTAACTGGTGTGTGTCCACCCTTAGAAGAGCTTTACAAAAAAATTATCACTCCCCTATCATTGAGAAACTAGAAAATGTTGGAAAAAAATTATTCACCTCATGAATTTACTTTCACCTTTTAATTAGCTTTTAATTATCATTCACCCTTTGAATTAAGCTTAGCTTATATTCATCCTAAAATGGAAGATGGGAAGAATATGGAATTCTGTGTAATTCATGTACATCACATTTTTTCCCGGACCATCTATTGACAATCAACAACTATCAAAAAATAAATTCATCTTTGAAACACTGATTTGACCTATCTTTTTCTAATTCAACACTTTACTGATAGATATCACTACCAATTGATTGAGAAGAATATGTTTTCAGAATAATAAATGCTGCATGACTAAGCACATAGGAAGTCCATATTGAGATGCAAATGAAAATATTGATTGTCAGATAAATTTCATGAGTCACCAAATAAAGTCTAAAGTCAACTTAAATCTCTTCAAGTGTGAAAATTTAATAGTGGTCAAATTATAATAGAAACTATACAAAATATGCATTTGTATTAGAAGATTATTACAACTGAATACAATGAAAAACATAACGTGGTTTGCAGCAGAAAGGAATTCATTACATTCTACTCCATAGAGACATAACGAGTTCTGTTGCAGTATTCGTTTAGTAACTATAACGGCTTTTGCAGCAGTACGTGGGGTACACATGACGAGTTTTGCAGCAGTATCAAAACTTTGACGGCCATTTTCATACCTTTTTAACGTGTTCTGTAGCATTTAACAAGTAGTGGGAATAGTTGTATATGAACCCAGAGAACAAAATGGCGGTCTTAACTCGAAATTGAAAAAAATGGAGATAACGAGTTTTGAAACTGGGCTACTCATATGATAGTGTAGAAAAATGCAGCGCCTTTTCATCAAGAAGATTTTTGCACTTCCAATGAATACACCGGATTATATGTTGTTTATTGAAACTCAACTAACACCTCTATTCGAATATTGCCTTAGACTCCATTACAATTATATTCTAAGAGTTATGAAAATGAAAGATGAAAGGCTCCCTAAATTCCTGGCTCAACAAGTTATTCAAAAGAAATGTTTCTGGTTCAAAGAGTGGAAGAAATTAAGTAATCAAATTGGTATAAATTATGAGTACGAAGTCAATTGGGATGACTCATTTAAAAGAATAATCACAGGTTTGAACAAGATGCATGGGGAAATTTTTTTGCGGGATGCTCAAGATGGGCGTTTCCACATATGGTACAAAACTCTCAATTTGGAACTGGGTGACAGAAATTATAATTATGAAATGTGGGTCATGAGGTGGATACTTAAAGCAAGGGGTGAACTGATCCATTTAAACTACAAGCCATGGGTTGCTGATGGGAATTATGTTTGCTCCATGTGTAATCTGAAAGAAATTGAGGATATTTATCATTCATAGCTCGATGTCCTTGTTTAAGAGAATGGAGAAGAAAATGGTTTGGAATTGGGGAGCTATCAAGGGATGATTTCGTTCTTCTATGAATGGAAGAGATTGGGTAGGGTTGGCCTCCTACTGTAGAGATGCCTGGCGTTTTAGGCGATTACTTACACAGGAGTTTACTGGTAACTTAGTATAATATATGAAACTTATTTATTGAATCTGAGTTGGGTAGAAGTATCGTGTTATAATATAATACAATATAGGTTATTCGAATATTCTCAGGAGGACATCATAGGAAGACGAAATGAAAGGGAATATTAATTCTATGTTATGATTTCCCAACTGCTGACAGTTATTATCAAATAAAAAGAATAGCTTCTTTTTATAAAATTAATTGTTTGTTAGAATGTAGGTTACTATTAAAACTAATTTATGGATATTCACTTTATTGAATTCAACATTATTGATTTATTTTGTTTCTAAGGTTGTTTTTTTCTGTTTTTGTTCCACTATTTAAAAGAACATTCTGCATAGCTTTGATTTATGTAATAATAGTATTATTGGGTTTTACCGACTTTCCGGCTGACGATTGTTTTTGATCAAGCCGTATAAATGTGTGTTTTCTCATTCATTGTATGTTGCAAATTTGAAGATTAAAGCATTATTTCTATTCTATTCTATTCTATTCTATTCTATCCTATTCTATAATAACGAATTGATGATGAAAATATATTCAAATGTAGATAATAATTTTGTTAACAATGTTAAATAATTATGTAATCCTGGAAATTAATACATACGCTACTTTCAAGAAAGTAGTTGACGATGGTCTAGAATACTCAATATTTGATCAAGATGTCAAATATGATAGAATAATTCATGGTATGATAAATGTAATGAGATGTCAAAATATGATCAAAATGTATACAACAAAACTTGAGTTGGAAGTTGAGCGATATTTACTCAATGTGAACAATATAAAAGTGTAATATACAAATACCTGTAATAACACAAATAATGTTGGTAATAACTGTATATATATAAATATATACAAATACATATTGACATGGGCTACTTTTAAATTAATAGAACAAAATAAATCTTATAGCACCCTTTATTTAAAAAAAACTTAAAATAGTTGAACAACTATTTTCGGTGATATATTACACCATCTTCAGGTTATAAACCTCCCTTTTTATAACCAGAAGATGGTGTAATATATCACCGAAACTGGTTGTTCAACTATTTTAAAGTTTTTCAGAAATAAAGGGTGCTATAAGATTTATTTTGTTTCATTAATATATACAAACATACAGAAATTGCTCGCTTATATAATAGGATAACCAATCATTATTATAAAAATATATACAGTTAATAAAACAAAAAAAACTTGTAGCACCCTTTATTTATTAAAAACTTAAAATAGTTGAACAACTATTTTCGGTGATATATTACACCATCTTCAGGTTATAAACCTCCCTTTTTATAACCAGAAGATGGTGTAATATATCACCGAAACTGGTTGTTCAACTATTTTAAAGTTTTTCAGAAATAAAGGGTGCTATAAGATTTATTTTGTTTCATTGATATATACAAACATACAGAAATTGCTCGCTTAATATAATAGGATAACCAATCATTATTATAAAAATATATACAGTTAATAAAACAAAAAAAACTTGTAGCACCCTTTATTTATTAAAAAACTTAAAATAGTTGAACATTTTAATAAATAAAGGAAGCTACAAGTTTTATTTTGTTTTATTAATTTAAAAGCAGCCCATTTCAATAAGTGTTTTATAAAATATATACAGATATACTGAAATCGCTCGCTTAATATAATAGTACCGGTAACTTTTAGCGAGAGATGGGATAGAATTCTTGTATTTCATTCATTAAAATTGAATGAATAGGAGTTTCTGTGTCCCTAAAAATATCATAAAACATGAGATTACATTCTGATATTAATGAGGACTTGGTCACCCGTGCTGCGCAAGGGTTCAATCAAGAACTTGACAAACTAGAAGCTTGCCCCACTGGAATATTAAATAATGTAAAAATGGCCTATAACCATCCTCGTTTAGTTGAGGATCTAAAGGAAAAATTTCAAGTTAATCAATCCAGTTGTTAAGACGTGAAGATGCATCATTCGTGAATTTTCTATTCCGTACGTGTATAAGCCAGCTCTTTTCTCAATAGATGTGAAGTAATTTACATTCAAAACACATCCACAGTTCAAGCACACAGTTAATGAAATGTGGCAACGTCGCGAACAGCTGATCAAGGTCATATCTATTTAGAGCATTGTTGGATAAGATATAGAGGTCTTCAAAGAAGTACAAAGATGAGAGAGATGGCGAATAGTGTTTACTGTGATAGTGCGAGAGTTAGAGATGGAAGAGAGTGAGAGAGTGTGAGAGTGTGAGAGAGTGAGAAAGAGAGAAATTCAATGATGCAAACGAAATGGAATGATTTGTGTTGAAGTCGGTTATTGCAGAATGAGATAACAAGAGGAAAAATGAAAGAAAGAAGTTGAGTAGAAGGAGAAAAAGAAGCAGTAGAAGAAGAGGAAGAGAGAGAAGAAGGAGAAGAAGAAGAAGAAAAAGAAGAAGAAAAAGATGATGGTGGAGAAAAAGGTGAAGGAGTAGAAGACGCAGAGGAAGAAGGAGATTGATTGATTGATTGAGTACTTTATTTATGCACGAGTAGATTACAATATAAACTGGCTTATACACTTATATACAATAGCTTACCATACAGCAAAATTATAGATGAATTACATAATATAGACTAAGAAAAAATATGAACTGTATATGATATGAAAAGCAATTGTAATATAATAACTATAGATAATAACATATTGTTATGCATCTACATAAATTGGCGGAGCTTGGACATATCAATCAATGTCCATTCTTCGGAAAGAATATTAAAAATATCCTCCTCACTAACTCAAGGAGAAGGAGAGGGAGAAAAAAAAGAAGACGAAGAAGAAGAGGAAGAAGAAGAAGAAGAAAAGGAAGAGAACAAAAAGGAGAAGAAAAAGAAGAAGAAAATGAACACGTGAATAATAAGCTTATTGAAGTCCATTAGCATTGAGTAACATTTTAGATTGGATTCTCTCTCACTCGTTCTCACACTCACTTTCTCTCTCTTTCTCACTCACTCTCTCTCTCTTTCTGCCTTCCAACTCATTCTCTCTCCATAGTCAGGTCCACGTTATAATGGCAGTGTTTGATTAGCAATGGTATTGCTGTCCTTGTCTACCTTTCAACAAAGCAGATAGCGCTATCACTTTCTCGCTTTGCTCTGTTCCCAGATCGTCTTTCAAGAATGAAGACTCCATTAATTATGTACAAGATATTTAATCTTAATCATGAAAATTTATCATGAAGTTATTAAAAAATATAATATCGTGCTTGATAAAATAGAATTGATTTTGTAACGAGAATGAATAGTTAGTATTACATCAATAAACCTGACAAGACAGAGGTTTGGCAACGTTGTTCTCCTATCTTTCTCCTTTGCCATTATAACGTGGACCTCACTATAGTCTTGTTATACACTGTGCACTCATTCGCATAACTTTTATTCTCTCTTTCACTCTCTCTTTGTCTTTCCCTTCCTCTTTCTCTTTCTCTTCCTCATTCTCTTTCTCTTCCTCTTTCTCATCCTCTTTCTCTTCCTCTTTCTCATCCTCTTTCTATTCCTCTTCCTCTTCCTCTTTCTCCTCCTCTAACCCACTATTTCAAGGTCTTTACTTTTTCTCTTCTACCTCTCAGTCTCGGTATTACTCCCTCCTTCACACTCACTCTATCTTTCTCTCTATTCCTTTTCCTCTTCCTCTGTCTCCCTCTAAAGATGATTTCAAATTTGTCTCCGAAGGTAGGAGGATAGATGCTTCACATACTAGAACCGGAGAAAGTACTTTAAGGTTACCCAATCATCGAACTACTATTTTCACAAAATCCTTCTTAGTCAGTGCCTGTCGTGCATGGAATGCACTTCCTGTTTCTATCAGGTCCATCGAGAGCCGAGCGAGCTTCATCCTGACTTTGAAAAAACATCTTTTGGAACAAATGACTGAAACTGTCCGGCCCTAGAACGATCACATGACAACCATCCCCCACCTATCCCACAAATACAAACCTTTAAACCTGTTATAGAACGAATTGTATATATATATATAATATAAACTCATGTTATTTCAATATTCACTGCATACTGCTGTATATTACTGAAAGTTGATTACCCTGATCTACTTTCAGCATACTTCATTTTATTAATCAATTATTAATTATTTGATCTTATCTACCTATATAATTATTTTACTTTATAAATTTCTGTTTTTTTTCTCTTAAATATTCATATTGATTAAAAACTTTCACAATATTTCCATTAATAAATAAATCCTTAGTTTAAATAATGAAATTAACGTTTGGTAGAGAGTTAGTGGGGAGGATATTTTTAATATTCTTTCAAAGAATGGACATTGATATGTCCAAACCTCCGCCAATTTATGTAGATGCATAACAATATATTATTATCCATAGTTATTATATTACAAATTGCTTTTTCATATCATATACGGTTCAATAATTATTTTCTTAGTCTATATAATGTAAATTCATCTATAACTTTGCTGTATTGTAAGCTATTGTATATAAGTGTATAAGACAGTATATATTGTAATCTACATAAATAAAGTACTCAATCAATCTAACTCACTTATCTCAACTAATTCTCTTCCTCTTCCTATAAGTCGCTACTCTATCACTAACTCTCTCTTTCTTACTCACTCTCTCATTCCCTCTTTCTCATCACTCTTCAAGGACTTCACACACTCTCTCTCACTCCCTCACCGTCTCTCTCTCTCTCTCTATCTCTCTCTATATCTCTCTTTCTCTCTATCACTCTAACTCACTAATCTGAACTACTTCTCTTCCTCTTCCTCTAAGTCGCTACTCTATCACTCACTCACTTTTTCTTACTCACTCTAATTCCCTCTTTCTCCTCACTCTTCAGGACTTCAAACACTCACCACTCTCACTCCCTCTCCGTCTCTCACTCTATCTCTCCCTTTCTCTCACTCACCACTCTCTCACTCTCTCTCTCTTTCTCCCCTTCTCGTTACATACTAGAACCGGAGAAAGTACTTTAATGTTACCCAATCATCGAACTACTATTTTCACAAAATCCTTCTTAGTCAGTGCCTGTCGTGCATGGAATGCACTTCCTGTTTCTATCAGGTCCATCGAGAGCCGAGCGAGCTTCATCCTGACTTTAAAAAAACATCTTTTGGAACAAATGACTGAAACTGTCCGGCCCTAGAACGATCACATGACAACCATCCCCCACCCATCCCACAAATAAAAACCTTTAAACCTGTTATAGAACGAATTGTATATATATATTATATGAACTCATGTTATTTCAATTATTCACTGCATACTGCTGTATATTACTGAAAGTTGATTACCCTGATCTACTTTCAGCATACTTCATTTTATTAATCAATTATTAATTATTTGATCTTATCTACCTATATAATTATTTTACTTTATCAATTTTCTGTTTTTTTTCTCTTAAATATTCATATTGATTAAAACTTTCACAATATTTCCATTAATAAATAAATCCTTAGTTTAAATAATGAAATTAACGTTTGGTAGAGAGTTAGTGGGGAGGATATTTTTAATATTCTTTCCAAAGAATGGACATTGATATGTCCAAACCTCCGCCAATTTATGTAGATGCATAACAATATGATTATTATCTATAGTTATTATATTACAAATTGCTTTTTCATATCATATACAGTTCAATAGTTATTTTCTTAGTCTATATTATGTAAATTCATCTATACCTTTGCTGTATTGTGAGCTATTGTATATAAGTGTATAAGCCAGTATATATTGTAATCTACATAAATAAAGTACTCAATCAATCAATCAATCAATCAATTCTCCTCACTCATTCAAGACCTTCACACACACACACATACACACTCCCTCTCTTGCGCTCTCTTCTCTCTCACACTATGGCCAGTTTCACACGGCAGAGACCTCGCTCCTGGAATATCATATTACGGAAGATCATATTTCATATTTTGCAGCTCTCCTGTACTTTCACATGGGGATCTTACGAATAAGCCGACAGATCTAACAACAATGCCGACGTTTGCTCAAACCTATGACTCATCACTTTTCTCAAAGTCTAACTTCATTAAAAATATAGATAGAAGATTTCTGATTTCGGATTTGGATTCAGCGACCCCAAATTCGTTAAAGCGTAAGTCCCATTTTCAAAAATACCCGAAAACAAGGGAGTTATAGCTGTTTTTAATATAGCTTTCCATTATCATATGATTATATTGTATGTACTAAGATAATAATACTCCTGCCTCACAAAGGGACAGGCAAAGGTTTTAAGAAGTTTTTGAACACTTGAGAAGTTTAAACATAAACATTTTTAATTTTTAAAAGTTCTAGTTTTCCAAAAAATATTGAACTATGAAAAGATGAATCCAAATATGAAATCATAAATCATCTCCACTCATCACCCAATAAAATAGGAGGAAAAGGAATGTTGTACAGTAAATTTTACTGAATTTCTGCAAGAATTTCACCGTTTGCCATGAGGAGACAAATACATTTATGAAAAGCTTGATAGCTTGAATAGTGATCTGATATTTGTTACACGTTTTTATTCTAAGACATAATATGTCTTAGACTCATTTTAATGTTTCTTCAATCGGCAGGAAAACTTTGTTTTTTCAAAGTTATCTTACTCCCTTATTTTGGGGTATTTTCAGAAATCAAGATAAATAACCTACCAAATTTCCTACACGAATACAGTGTAAGTTGTATTATAATAGCTACAGTACTTACGTACTGTATAGTACAGTACCTGTTCGTTTTTACTGTATAATATATGATAATAGAAAGCTTTATTAAAAACAGCCATAACTTCCTTGTTTTCGGATATTTTCGAAAACGGGACTTACACTTTAAAGAATTTTGGGTCGCTGAATCCAAATCCGAAATCAGAAATCTTCTATCTATATTTTTAAGGAAGTTAGACTTTGAGAAAAAAGTGATGAGTCATATACTTTGAGCAAACGTCGGCATAGTTGTCAGATCTTGCCTCTGCTTGCCTCGAGGGGAAAAGACGTGACAAAACGAGGTTCCTGGATAGGAGTCACCATGTGAAAGACACGATTTGACTCAATGTACTTCGACAAAAAAACGTGAACACTGTTCAGTGTTCAAGTTGCACAAGTTGTTCAAGTTGTAGCCAAAGGCTACTTTCACACGATGGGAGACGTGCAACTTGAACACTGAACAGTGTTCACGTTTTTTTGTTGAAGTACATTGAGTCAAATCGTGTCTTTCACATGGTGACTCCTATCCAGGAACCTCGTTTTGTCACGTCTTTTCCCCTCAAGGCAAGCCGAGGCAAGATCTAACAACAACGCCGACATTTGCTCAAAAGTATGACTCATCACTATTTCTCAAAGTCTAACTTCCTTAAAAATATAGATGGAAGATTTCTGATTTCGGATTTGGATTCAGCGACCCCAAATTCTTAAAGCGTAAGTCCCGTTTTCGAAAATATCCGAAAACAAGGAAGTTATGGCTGTTTTTAATAAAGCTTTCTATTATCATATAATTATACGGTAAAAACGAACAGGTACTGTACTATACAGTACGTAAGTACTGTAGCTATTATAATACAACTTACACTGTATTCGTGTAGGAAATTTAGTAGGATATTTATCTGATTTCTGAAATACCCTAAAATAAGGGAGTAAGATAACTTTGAAAAACCAAAGTTTTCCTGCCGATTGAAGAAACATTAAAAATTAGTCTAAGACATATTATGTCTTAGACTAAAAACGTGTATCAAATATCAGATCACTATTCAAGCTATCAAGCTTTTCATAAATTTTTTTGTCTCCTCATGGCAGAAGGTTTGCGCCCAACGTTTTCACTTAAACATTTATGTGATTAAACTGTGATAGAGCACATTATCGTATTGATCTTCTAAATCCAGTTACATGTACATCGATTTTCGTAAAATTGATTTTTTACCGTTCCTATGAATTCTAAGAATTCTATGAATTCTTTATACAGGTTCAGCACAACTTCTTAAATAACATTATGTTTGCTTCAACAGAATTCATAAGGACGACAAAACATCGAACAACAAAAAAACGCTTTCTGAGTAACTGGCTTTAACAAAGCATGGCTTCACGAAATACAGTACGATAATTTAGAATAGTTGGTACAATGGTAATGCTTTTCGCATTATGGCAGCACTGTGCTTGCTCACTCACTTCTCCAGTTGACACTTGTTGACTTGTTAGTTGTTTACTTGACTTGACTTTGACACCTGTCATAACGCGATGTCTGAGTTTGATGTGGAGCTGTTGATTACTGCAGTTTGCAACCGACCTGCTCTTTGAGATAAAAGTGTTGACATCTACAAGGACCGGAATGAAGTCGCCAAAAGTTGATGGAAGTTGAAAAGAAATAGTTAATAATTGCTGGGAATTTAGAGTGATATTCAATGATTTGAACGTGATAAATTGGATTGTTGAATGACAACTGAAATTTAGTGAATTTTACTGTACAACATTCCTTTTCCTCCTATTTTATTGGGTGATGAGTGGAGATGATTTATGATTTCATATTTGGATTCATCTTTCCATAGTTCAATATTTTTTTGGAAAACTGGAACTTTTAAAAATTAAAAATGTTTATGTTTAAACTTCTCAGGTGTTCAAAAACTTCTTGAAACCTTTGCCTGTCCCTTTGTGAGGCAGGAGTATTATTATCTTAGTATGTACTATATAATCATATGATAATGGAAAGCTATATTAAAAACAGCTATAACTCCCTTGTTTCCGGGTATTTTCGAAAATGGGACTTACGCTTCTAAAGAATTTGGGGTCACTGAATCCAAATCCGAAATCAGAAATCTTCTATCTATATTTTTAAGGGAGTTAGACTTTGAGAAAAAGTGATGAGTCATACTTTGAGCAAACGTCGGCATAGTTGTTAGATCTGTCGGCTTATTCGTAAGATCCCCATGTGAAAGTACAGGAGAGCTGCAAAATATGAAATATGATCTTCAGTAATATTATCTTCCAGGAGCGAGGACTCTGCCGTGTGAAACTGGCCTGACCCTCCTGGAGATATTCAGCCAACAATGTCCTTCTGCGATGTTCAAACGTAGGGCATCCGGAAAGAGCGTGAAAGAGATTATTGTCAGCTAGTTGATTACACATCGTGCATATCTCCTCACTCGAGAACGTTGCTGTGCATCCCTTATAGTAGATTGTAGAGGGGTTTGGTTGGGCTAATCACAGTTGACTGGTGAGGCGCATTTTCCATATATTTCTTCTAAAGCTCAAGTACAGCTCTCCTGTGCCTAGACTGCTCATATGCTGGAAAAGCCTAGTGTAGCCTGAGTTCACTACCCGGTTGATGTTTATAAGGACTTTGTTTTTACTCTCCTTGCCCTATTACCATAGGTGAGGAAAGTGGGTATTGCTTTCCAAAAAAATTGAGGTACCCTAATTTCAAGTTTTCTATACGTTTCAAGGTCCCCTGAGTCCAAAAACATGATTTTTGTGTGTTGGTCTGTGTGTGTGGTGTGTGTGTGTGTGTGGTGTGTGTGTGTGTGTGTGTGTGTTGTGTGTGTGTGTGTGTGTGGTGTGTGTGTGTGTGTGTGTGTGTGTGTTGTGTGTGTGTGTGTGTGTGTGGTGTGTATGTCCGTGAACACAATAACTCCATTCCTAATCAACCGATTGAATTGAAATTTTAAACTTGAGGTTCTTATACCATGAGGATCTGACAATAAGAAATTCAATTGAATTGAATTCAAAATGGCGAAGATAATGGCAGATAATTACTAAAAAGCCATGTTTTTCACGGTTCTCTTGAAAACGATCCAAAGATTTTCTTCAGATTTATACCATGGATAGCTATTTATAAGCCCTATCAACTGACATGAGTCTCATTTCTGGGAAAATTGCAGGAGCTCCGTAATATTCTTGAGAAAAATGGCGAATAATTACCAAAAAAACCAAGTTTTTCACGATTTTCTCAAAATAGCTTGACCGATTTTTTTCAAATTCATACTCTGTATAGTTATTTATCAGCTCTATCAACTGGCATGAGTCTCCTCACTGGGGAACTAATGGGGGGTCCACCCCATCCTTGAAAAATTGACTCTGTAGCCTCCTTCTCGTGCATGAAATAGGTAGGTAGCACAGTTCATAAAAAGAACACATAGTCGAGATATTTCGTATGTAGAACAGCTGTTTTGACGACTTTAAAAAAATGATGACTGAAAAAATCATCGCATTCCACAATTTACACGAAGGAAAAAGTACTCTGGAAACAATTATATATACACATATACAAAAGTCTGATCGTAGTTTCAAATATGAGCAAGGAAAGTTGTGTGAGTGTACCACACCAGATTTTCCTTATATTCTTCCAATATTCGGATTACATCTGTTTGGTTTTGTTTTCCTGGTAAGTGTGTGAGATCGAGATCAAACTCTTGAAGAGCGAGAAACCATCTTGACAGTCTGTTGTGGTTTAATTCAGCTGTTTCAAAAAATGTGAGAGCTTTGTGGTCGGTATTGATATAAATTTTATTGCCCAACAGTATGGTTCTGAATATTTGCTGAAGAAATAATTCCATCATCCACGTAGAGTGTACAGAAATCTGTGACATCTTCTCCCACAGCTTGATGAAGGCAACGAATAAATATGGCCATGGCATTCCTCAGTCCAAAAGCTAGGCGGGTGAAGCGATAATTTCTTCCATTGAATAAGAATGATAGATAATCTCTTGATTCTGCTGCTATCTGAATTTGCCAATAACCTGCGCTTAGGTCAACTGTAGAATATACATTTCTCCCACTGAAGGTTTGAAGCACCTGTTCTATCTGGTCTGGGCTCTCACGATCATCTTCCAAAATGCTGTTAAGCGCTCGCGCGTCTAGACATAATCTCACAGTGCCATCTTTCTTAGCAATGCAAACAATTGGTAAGCTATATTGAGAGCTTGATGGTTCAATGATCCCCAATTCTAACATTCTATCTATCTCTGCTATAGCTGCCGGGCAGTATGTAAATGGTATAGGGTAAGATTTTCGGTAATAGGCTTCATGAGGTTTGACGTTGAGTCGGCATTCAAAATCTTTGGCTAGTCCTGGCTGTTCTGAAAAGACATCTCTATTTTCAATGAAAACCTTTGCGACACTGTTTTTTTGTATCTAAATCCCATTCGGCACAACAGTTTATCCTATCCAATAATTTTTCAAACATTTCTTCAGAGGAAACCTCTTTATCAATCACACCATCATCTGTTGTCGTTAAACTTAACACTCCAAAATGCTCCATGGTTTCTTCACTTTCATGAATACCCCAAGTCCTAGGAACACCTTCCATGTGGTATGCAAATTGTACTATCCGATTTTCTCCAGGATGTCTTTTTAAGCTGAGAGGTGTAATAATTTCGGTGGTAGTAGTTCCAGGGCTTGCATGGAATTTTAGTGTACAGAAATTCAAACAGGTTCGAAAATATTGTAGGAAATCAGCGCCTATTATCATTGATGGACCTTTGACTGGTAACATCAGGAAAGTATATTCAAATATAATACTTCTATTTCCACTTCTAAGAGACATTGAGTGGTCACTCTTATTCTTCTGCCAGGATTACACCGGAGATGTATACATTAGTAAGGGGTAGTGTAGCTATTGCATGCTTATCTTTGATGTTTAGAAACATATCCTCTTGCAATAAACAGCATTGTGAACCACTGTCAATCAGGGCTTGTAGTTTAGTCCCATACAACTTGCATCCGATATAAGTTTGTAGTTGACAGTCTGATGTCATATCGGTACTGTCAGGATTCTCTAAGAGTGTTTCACGCTGATCGTCCCGGAAAGTAGTGTCTATGTGGAGAGGTTTAGTAGGTTCCTCTAATTTGGCAGATGAATAATTATCCTTTACTTCGGGGGTGTCATATAGTCATGTAGTTTTAGAAGCGCTTATTTCTTGATTTGGTGGTGGGTTATTTGCATGTTGGTTTTGGGTTGTCTTTGTTGTATGTGCTACTGTGAAAGATGTATTTGTATGGTTACGATTTTGATGTGTTTCACTTTGATTCTTGTCACTTCCATCTCGCTTATTATTCCCATTCAAACGATCTCTGCCATCATAATATGCTCCTTTATATGGTTGTTTATTATTGTAATATGGGGGTCCATTTCTGGAATTATTTTCAAATGATTGACCTCTGTTAATGTTTCCGTTGTGTTTTGGATATCGAGTGTTTGCTCCGGCATTTGACATTTGATTATCACCATTATAGCTTCTCCGTAGGCTATTGCTATTATGCTGAAGAGAAGGATTGTAATCTCCTGCGCGATCATCTATCTGACCTGATTCAGAAGTAACAGATTGGATACAGTGTAAATGTTCTATTAGTTCTTTGCAACTGGAAATCGAAGATACTGCCAGTGTCATGCAAACATTGTAAGGAAGCTTCTTTGATAATATATTTGCTAGTGATGAGTCCGCCAGAGGTTCGTCTAGTTGCGAATTCTTACACATCATCTAAGCCACAAATTCAGTATATGACTGTCTGCCTCTATTATCATATGTGCATGATATAATCTCTGATAGTGCGTCCATCTGTTTACGTTTACTCCAATACTGCTGCAGGAACTGGGAGATGAAGTCCTCCAGGCTATTGATATCATGCATCCGGCTCTGGAAAAGCATCAGCAGCTCGCCGAGTAATAGACTGGACAGTTGGAAACGCCATACTAACCAAGAGGTGGGTATCAATTCCTGAATGGCTTTTATTTGATTTATAAATGGTCTGGGTTGCATATGACGGTGGGAGTTATCAAATTTTCCCAGACTTTGGAAAGTTGAGTGCTGTTTACTACTTCAGTCGGTGATAATGCATTCGACTGACTGGATACTTTCCATATGTCTCTATTCTGAGACCGTTCTCATTTGCGATCCATTTATCATTCATAATTTTCTTATTTGCATTCATTTCATCATACAATCCGGTTAGTTCCAACTGTTGTCTGCCTATAGCATTCTCCAACATGCCATATCTCTCTCTTGATTCTGCTTCCTCCTCCGTTAAGTTTGTTATATATGTCTGCACGTTACTTTGCTCTTTGACTATTTTTACTATTTTGTCATTACTTTCCTCCATTTTTGACTCTATCTCACCCTTCTTTCCTGACACCTTTTCCATGATAGTGGTGCCTAACTCCTTACCCAATATGCTCACCTGTTTTCTAACTTCCCTTTGTATCTCATCCAACCGCTCATTCACTTGGCAAGTGACATCGTCTATACGGGTTTCTAACGTCTTTATGACTGTAGATTGTGTATCTATCTTGATATCTATCATATTTCTCACTTCCTCCTTGAATTCGGAGAATTTTCTCTCAACTTTCTCTTCCATTTTTTCCACACTCCCTTGTACAGCTTTGACATCCTGTCTGACCGTTTTGATATCTTCTTGTATTTTTTTAGTCACCCCTTCTAAGGCTTGGCTGAGTAAAAGTTTAAATTCATTTATTGAATCATTTGCCATGAGATTTGTAGTACACCCGACTGAAGAATCTAATGTGGTTTCTTGCTTTTTTAGGTTGGTGGTGGCGGATGGCAATTGACTGGCCACATCGGATGATGACTGGGTGGCGGCACTCTCCGTTCCCTCGGCGACGCTTGGAGCGATCTGTGGAGACGCCGGTACCGGGTTGGACACCCTCACTCCCTTATCTCTGCCAGCTGGATTCTCATCAGGATTTATTACCTCGACGACATTATCGATCTTAGTGGAAGACAAATGGGCCAGGTTTTGCGGTTTGAAATTGATGGAGCACACACTAGCTCCTTCTCTCTCCCGTGAGGTCTCCGCGGCATTGTCCTGGGGTTTTTGGTCGGCCGGTGTCGTAGCTACAGAGTTTTGGGGGTGGTCGCTGAAGTAGGAAATTTGCGACTTAGCCGGAACTGGTTCATGGTGACGTTATTATGTATTACTTCAAATAAATAGCCAAGTGTACTGCCAAATCACAGGAATATCAAAATGGATTTACTGATAGTGCCTATCTGGATAAAATGGTGTGGTGTTAAAAGTTTCAAGTGTCATGTACATATATTACGAAAAGACCTTCGAGTGATCAGGTACGCTTGTCAACATAGATGGATTACATTAATATAGTTCTTTAAATTTTGAGTAGGGTTTTATCTTCCTTAATAATAATAATGCTATAATGCTTCAAATAGCCTATAACCCTGGTCAGCATACAATATCTATGCAATAAAAATGCAATAAATAAATCATATTTTATGCAATAAATGAATAAATAAAATAAAATAAAATAAATAAATAAATAAATATCTAGATTCAAGATCAGATCAAGCTTTTGCTATAAAATTTTATGGAAATTTCCATCCAATTTTCTCTATTATGAGAACTATGTTATCAAACTCGTGTGATACAGATTGTCTGTATTTATGCAGCTTAAAAAATTCCAATTTGAAGAGCAACTCAATTATTTCTGCCAGAAACTTACAATAGATCATCAGATATATCTTGTTGAATCAACTTCAGATTATACTTCTTGCAGCTTTCAGTTTTTATCAATAATTCCATTAATCATTGATAGTGAGATTGAGTGGGTAAGCTTCCCATCATGCCTCACGCTTGTGGTGCCATTGTGTCAAATGGTAGACCTTTGCCCCACTGGTTGGGTGACATTGTGTGAAGTTGTAAATTTGACGTTTATATGAGCGGTTGCTAATTCCCTCTTTTGCAAATAAATTCACAAAAATTAAGGCCGTCCGGCTCGCAAAATTGCTGTGTTCAAACCTCAGCTTTAGCTCAGTGGTAGATACATGAATTTTCCGATGCAATTAATCACCATAAGGTTCAATGACCAGTGATTATTAATTCTTACCGCTGCTTCTATGAAGTTCTTGAAGAATACCAATAAGGAAATCAAAAGAATAGTGATGACTGATTATCAGTAACCATGCATACAATAAAGAATAATAAAGACCAACTATAGTTTTTCTAGTTGATCCTTAAAACGCTTGTCATGAATACAGGTGTTCACCAATTTATCCTTCTAAAATTCTCAGAACTTACAACGCCAGTTCTTGAAGCTCTCTGGATCCTTATATGATATAACTGGAACCTTATTAATATAATTATCAATATACTTTTTCTGGCAGACTAATGTGACTATCATCAAAGGATGAAGTACTGAATGCTCTTAACAAGATTAATATTAATTGATTCAATAATTTCATATGCTGCAGAATATTTTTTGGTACCAAGACAGCTCAAACTGTATATCACGAGATGAGTTAGTATAAAATGAATTTCTATGATTTGTATGCTGACATAAAACACAAATATATTTCCATAAATATAAATATATATTATATATATATATATATATAATATATATATATGAATGAAATACTCATATCTATAATTTTTCCAATACATATAAATTCTTTTCTAAAATCTGAATAATTATCACTGGGTTTAATGACATTCACAATGGTGAGTTTTAAAAATTATATAAATATATTATATTTAATACTGATGCTTAGACTTCCAGTCAATTCAAAATTCTACAAATAAAAACCTGTTTGGTCTATAGATTTGATATGATATACTTTGCTCAATTAGCAAAATAATAATTAATAAAATTGATATTCAACATGAGATCTCAGGGATTCATATGAGTTCGGGCCGTGCATGGAAGTAAGCTTCCTACATATATCAAATAAATTTATAAAATGTTCTTATGAACTATGTGATATCACTCAGCACGTTGTGACTTTTTCTTTAATTTAAGTTAATTTGAATAGCGCTTTTGATTAATTTCCCCACTATACGTGGAAAGGCCTTAAAACGAGCTCGTTTGATTTATCACTCACATTAACGACGTTCTTGACGGTCTCGTGGATTGAATTAATTATTTCCAATAAATAATTAGGCAGGTCTCTTTTGTTACTGCTGGGCTAACGCATGGTCCAGATTTCTCTTAGATTTCTTTCTAAATTAAAGATATATTTATGGAGAATAATTACAGTTATGAACTCTCCAATAACACTGAGTTCACAGATAATTTAACATTTATTACAAATATTTCACATTTAAAAAAGGGATTGGCTTGGTAATTTTTAAGATTTGAAGGAAGAAAAGAACCCTAAACTCTATGTGCATCCTCTCAGGTCCAGTTCACAAGCCAGAAGAAAAATACAGAAAATATACAGAAATAATAGTGGTCCGTATTTCTATACATCAACCTCCTTAGTATATATAATACATCCTTTGTGAGTAAATTTTTATATTTCAACCTATTATACTGGTTGATCGAACAATCAGCTGATTTGCTCAGTATTGATTCAAATAACTATGGATTTATTCTAGATCGATTGATTCATTTAAAGTTGTAAGCAAATAATTCTAACCTCAATGTACATGCAAGCTTTTATTTTTTATAATCTGCCAATAATAAATAAGCAGCTTTATAATTTTTAATTCTGCCAATGGGTTCATTAGTTGTTGAATCACAGTTATACATGTTTCCTTATCATTTTAGATAATACTATTACTCTTTATCGCTAACAATATTCGATTAAATTTGAGTGGTCCTTTGACTAGGTTTAACTTCTTTCCCATTTTATAATTCTATTAAAATTCACTGGTTTGCTCCAGATATTCTATGGTGCTAGAATACCACGTGACACAATATATATATATATATATATAATATATATATATATTGGACTAACTCTTATATACCCCGTAAGCCCCCAAAGAATTCGCACGTGCGAACTAGTAATTTCGAAATTGTCAGCTTAGGCATCCAGGAAGAATATTTTAACAAAAAACGACAGTTTTCTGTCGAAAACGAGCTGTTTGGCTGAGTGGCGTCCGAGCAGTTGATGTTCATCCGATCCCAATGTGCACCTTAATCTAGCCAATAATCTTAGTAACAGCATTCAAACATTCGTTTGACAATGATTTTTAATATCGATTCCTTCTCTAGTCTGTGGATTTTCATTTTTTCCTGACCCTCTCTGTAATCTTGTTTCGTGAAAAGTTTTGCTCTCTCTTACCTGGGAGAAGAAGCGGAGGAGAAGGAGAAAGAGGAGAAGAAAAAGGGGTAGAAGGAGAAGTCGGAGAAGAAGTAAAAAAAGAAGAAGAAGAAGTAGAAGAAGAAGAAGAAGTAGAAGAAGAAGAAGAAGAAGAAAAAAAGAGAAGAAGAAGAAGAAGGGTGAAGAAGAAGAAGAAGGAAACTAAGCAAACCTTGAGCAAAATAATTGTCACACTCTACGCTCTTGATACACGAATCTCCACAATATTTCCTTTATCAACTGTATGTCCATGGGGCCAAGAGTATAGCAACTCTAGCTCTGGATTCATCTTATTTGTCTGAAATAAATAATTTCAAAAATATCCAAACTACAATAATTTTGTAAACAAAGGTGTTTTCAAGTCAGTGAATGGAGTAGAAAGGTTCTTCTTTTTGGCAAAAAAACAAGAACAAAATGATATCCAGATAATAGATTATTTATTCAATGAACATTCCACACAGTAGAAAGGGGATTATTTCACACAAAACCCAATATTATAATATAATTTTCATCTATAAGCTATTTTCATTCATCACAATAATAATTATTGCTCCCATTCTTTTATTCAGCTATGAAAACTGCCTGTTTCCATTGTGCTATTCCGATCTTGGAAAAGTAGGTACTCAAGTTATCATAATATTACAGAATAAACCATTATAGCAATATAGAAATCAGCAGTTTTTGTAGCTGCAGCAATGGAATATGAAAGCCTTCATTGCAATAAATGAAAATAATTTATATATGATCAACAGGAGAGGTAAAAAAGACAGCTCTATTCTGGATTAATGGAAGTGAGATTCCAAGAGAAATATAGAGCATCACAATAGTTATTTGTGCAACTAGTGCGCAAAGTGACAGTTTGCTGCACCGAAAGAAACGTTTATGGTTTCTTGAGTGCAGCAGAGGAACTTTGCGCACGTATTTCACATTAATTTTTTCCTACAGTTACCATTGAATATGAAAAGTGGGTAATTATGGGTAAAATTGCCTGAAATGCATCAAATGTTTTTCTGTGTAATTTTATTATTGATAAAAACCTTAATCCTAAAATCCTAAAGTCCTCGTTGTCCTTGGTTATAATATATAATGAATAATAATTAGCGCGTTGTGCTTGGTTGCACCTCTGCTCACTATAGCAGCCACAGCAGTCACTGTTACCAACTTTATTTTGATTTTGCTGCACTGTTGCTCCATATAACCTACTAAGTATTTTGCGTTGCCATGTTGCAAATCTGGAGTGCAGAAAATTTTTCTCGCACTAGAGCGGAAAAGTGATTCTTTGCGTTCTGTAATCAGTGCAGCAATGGCCACTTTTCAACGTAACTGTAGGAAAACAAACAAACAACTCCCACATTGGATCTTTCAATAATAATTTGGTTCCAATAAAACATTGTAGCGCGCGTGTGAAACATTACTGCACGCTCTTGAATGCCGCAGCAACATCTTGTACTGATAGGGGCTCTTTGTACTATCGTGTTGAAGGACTGTTACCTGTAAAAAATAAAAATGCAGAACAGTTGCTTTATCAATACTCCGCAATAGACAATAAATACAAGAATTAACGATAGATTGATAAAATGCAAATCACAAAAAAATGATGAGAAATATTGACAAGAATTCATTATTCTGTATTTTGTTCAGTCCAATGATATTATTATAGTAAAATCCACGTTATGATGATTGCTTTGATTAGCATTGATGATCTCATCTTTGTCTATCGTTCAACAAAGCAGGTAACCCTTTTTCTCATTCCTGCAAAGTTGCCAAATCATTCTTTGACAATGTGGAAATATAATTAATTGACAAAATTATTAATTTAGATTAAAGAAATGTACTATTGAATAATTTGAAGATATATTTAATCGACTAATAGAATGATATGATAAACTATTTCCAACAAGAATGAACTGTTGATATTACATCACAGAATTATTATCTCTTACCACTACTGAATAGCAACAGGACCTCCTATATACTACTGAACCTGAGCCTAGAAAAAAATGGCCGCTATATGTGGTGGTCTTATAGAAATTCCTACTATAAAGAAAAAATCACCAATCACCTGTTAGAGAGCGTCTCAGTTTGTCTAAATTTCAGTTCTCTAGTTCCCGTTTAAAATATCAATGCCAGCCACCACATTTATGGCGGCCATTTTTTGTAGGCGCAGGTCCGGTATATAGGAAGTCCTGATAGCAACCGATATAAAAAAAATTCCAATCAAGGCCTTCATTTTGATTAGGTGTACATCATTTTTCAATGATGACTAATATTTACGTTATCTCCGTCATCAATATAGTTATTCAGCTGGATGTAACAAAGAGTTTGAGACCATTTGCAAATCTTCTACGCCCCGTTCCGGAAAGCCAATTTTCTGACTCCAGCTGTTTAAAGTCTAGAGCTCATCTGAATCCCGAGCTCGGAAACCGGCCCTAAATACTGCAGTTTGATAGATTTTGAGAGCTACTACTGTACAAGTACCAGAGCTGTAAGGCCAACTATGGAAATTCTGAAGAGAGCTGTAGCAGGGAAGCAGTATCCCGCTATACTGGATATGGGAGAGCAAAGGGCTGAACTCACAGAGAGGGTACATCACTGAAGAATGCTTTTTTCTGGGTTTATCGAAATGATCCTGATCAAACCCGAATGTGGGTCTAATCCTAGCCTGTTTGATTCAAATTCTTCATTCAGTTTTAGTTGATTCACAGATGTGGTACCTATTGATTCAAAATGAATGATAAATTGATTCACAAGTAATTAATAGAATCAAACATTATTTATAGTCTAATCATCTTCAATAGTTATTTGTGCAACTAGAGCGCAAAGTGACAGTTTGCTGCACCGAAAGAACGTTCACGCCCGAGCCGTAGGCGAGGGCGGAATGGCTTCTTGAGTGCAGCAGAGGAACTTTGCGCACGTATTTCACATTAAATTTTTCCTACAGTTACCATTGAATATGAAAAGTGGGTAATTATGGATAAAATGATGGCTGAAATCCATCAAATGTTTGTGTGTGTGATGCTGTTATTAATAACATGTACCAAAAATTTATTAATTACTTAATTTTATTTTATTTATTTTATTTTCTCCTTATTTGGACATAACTTTGAATATCCATTTATAAAAAATTTCTAGTTAATAATTTTGATTTGTTGGATTGGTACAACTGGACGAAGCCTTGTCGGTTGACCAGCCAGCGATTTCCTCTTCTTCTTGTTCTAAAAGGCCTAGCTGTGGCATCTCAAATGTAGCATGTGATTTGAATTATGAAATATCTAAATTTGTTTTACTACAAAATTTTCCTTTTAAATTATGCTGAAGTAGCATAAAATGTAAATCTACAATGCCTGATTGAATTTTATATTTGAATAACCCCAGTTGGGTAAGTTATACTTGTAACTGTCTCTATGTTGTAGGTTATTCTGCTATTCTATCGAAAATCTCATATTTGCCTAGTTCTTTCTTTGCCTTCTTTTGTTCCAAACAGGTTTTTTTTATTTTACCATTAATTTTGAATGACCGGACAAATATAATACCAGGATAAATACAGGATGAAGGAGACTACACATTTTCCATAAACTCAAGCAAATTCAACCAAATATATTTGGAATTCCAGTACAGTATGAAAGTTAATTTACAATTCGAAGTGGGGTAAGCAGAACACTTGTTTTACAATTCGGCTTCTAATTCAACCAAGTCCATCGAATTTTATGAGTTTCAAACTTCGTTAATTGTCGCTTATCTACGATTCCACATCACACTGAAGCTTCAGTTGTAGGCCTACCGGGTTACTAACATAGATTTAATAATCAAAACTTGTAAACTGAATATTTTGTAACTTCAGAAATGAAATTGATTTTAATGTTGAAAATATAAGATTCAATCGGACTTGGCTTAAATTTTATTTCAACCAGGATTGCCAAAATATTCACTGGCCCTCATGACCAGCATTGCTTCCTACTTGTTAGGCAGTCTTATTTGAGATTACTCAAATAGGGTTGATTACAAACAATCTCAATTCATTTAAAAATTGATAATCCAATTGAAGTTGAAAACTTTCAGCCAAAGTTCTCATTTTTATTCATTCAAAAAATACAGATAAATTAAAAAATTCGCATTCAAAATTCACGCCAAAAGCTGGTTTGGATGACTGCAAAATGGCTGAAACGACAAGCGCGCGACCTAGCGGGAAGAATCGTACCTAACTTCATTCTTTCATGCAGCTAAAAACAGTATTCAGATATTCAGAATTATGATTAACTAGAATTACCGAAAAATACTATAGGTAAACTGAAAAATATTTATAAAATAACATAGACAACAGAAAATATTTTACTGTAGTATATTCTAATGTTATTTTATTAGTTTTATTGACATGGATTTCGAACGGTAATTATTTACCTGAAAATTCGAATTTCAAAATGTGTGTTTCTCACTGCTTGGAGTTGAAATAATTATTACTGCATGAAAATAAACATTATTTATTTTAAATGATGAGAAGTTATTATTTAATTATGATTTAGATAAACATTATTCTTGTTTTGGATTTCTAGATTGGGATTTTATCATAAATGTAGGGTAACCATTGAAATGATTCTCATCTAAATCTAACCACAGTCATTGTTACCAACTTAATTTTTGTTTTCATGCACTAATCCTCCATATAACCCAACAACTATTTTGTGTTGCCATGTTGCAAATCTGGAGTGCAGAAAAATGTTTTCCCGCACTAAAGCGGAAAAGTGATACTTTGCGTCTGTAATCAGTGCAGGAATGGCCACTTTTCAAGGTAGGAAAAGAAACATTCATTAAAATATGTGTCTTGAATGCTGTTCTGAGATAATCACTTCACTCACGGAAACTGCTAATTTGAAGTAGAAATTTCTAAAATCAATCTATGTAACAGATGTTTTATTATTGGAATTGGAAAATATCTACCAGGTGATTGCATTTCATTGTTTAAATTTTCCATGCGGTTCGCTTCACGGCAAGATGCACGGCAGATTGCGCAGTTCGCTGTGCTGTTCGAGGTTCGGTTTGGCAAGTGTGAACATACTTCAAGAAATTGAACTCGAGAAAGTGTGACGTCATGCCAAATAAAATTTACGCTAAGCGTTGAAAGTAGATAGTGCATTTGGCCCTTGAGGCTCAACTCACACTTACGCGACTCAGGTCGTGAAGAGACTCGACTCTAGTCGAGAGAATGTGTATTCAAATGGTGACAGTCGCGGAGACTAAATCGACTAGTCTGAGTGTTACCATTTTTTGGAAACACTCTCACTTTGGAAACACTAGAGTCGAGTCTCTTCTCGACCTGAATCGCATAAGTGTGAGTTGAGCCTAAACAGCTCTGAACAGATGACAAGCGTCAGTGGCTGATTTTTCACATACCATTATGAATTTCATGCCAAATATGTTGAGGCGAATATTGAATACTCACCTGTTTACCATTTTTGAAGAAAAAAAATGCAGGAGCTCCTTTGTTCAGGAAATGTTTATCGAAAGAAGTTTGTGGTTGACCGCGATCTCGATCACCTTCCAATCCATAGTAGCATTTGACAGTTTTGTAATAATCGCAATAAACCTATGTATAGAAAAAATCAAAGTTAAGGTAATTGTCTAACAAGCCAAGTTTTAGAATACGATAATCCACATGGATTGTCAAGGTCAGGGAAGCCTAACAAAACTCAACCAACCTGATATCATGAACTGCATCGCTGCAACCCTGTCACCCTAATGTCATCAAGCAAATTGCTACAGTTTCGAGCTGGAATTTACATGTTGATTTTTCACTTTCCTTGCACTATTATCATAGGTGAGGAGAGTATTGCTTTCCGGAAAAAATCTCTACCTTAAATAGTTATTGATTAGCTCTATCAACTGCCACAAGTCTCATATCTGTAAAATTTCAGGAGCTCCGCCCCATCTATGCAAAGTTTGATTTTGGATACCAGGATCAGATACAATTTGGACAGAAAACTTTAGATGAAAAAGATTGGGCATGAGAATCTCTACAATAAATGTTCAGTTACATTTTCACCTAAAATTGAAAATAAGCTCGAAATTCGTGAAAATGTGATTATCCAATCGCAAACTGTTGATTCCATTAAATCTTCCACTATTAAGAGATAGCAGACCTCGTGTGTCTCCAGCGTTATTATCCTGTCACTAGCTCGCTCAGATCTTTGAATAGTAGACTTAAGATGCGCGTGAACACTAGGGTCAGGTGATCAATTTTCAGAATGGCAAGTAAAGTTGTGTGAGTGCGCCACACCAGATATTTTTATAGGTAATATGATGATTCGAGTTCCATCCCATGCATTTATCTAGGTGTTGAATATTCGTGAATCTGGATAGGTAATTGTGTTGTATACATGCAAACAGACCTCTCTTGTTTTCTTTTATACAGGAATTTCAACAGATAAGCATGTCATCCGAACGTTCCTTTTGTCAGGGTAACTCCGAGGCCATTATAGAATATTGTCAATCAAGGCATTCGATAAGCTGCCTGTTAGTGTGACAAATATGGATCAAGCCCATCTAAAAACACAATAGTCCAGTCAATATAGAAATGAGAAAGAGGGTGTGCTTACAATTTATATTGTAGTTCTGATTTTTCAATATATTATTCGGGTACATAAGAGAAGTCCAGAACCAATTTCTTCATGCAAAATTTCCTTGTGCTAGAGTGGCCCAAAAACCTCGTATTTTCGGCTCATTTTCCAGTTTTCAGCTATTTCTGCCAAATCTCGTAATCGGACAGAAAAATTTGCTCACGCCTTTTTTCTAGATTATGAAATTCTGAATGAAATGAGATCATTCTGAACTCTATATCTGCAATGTGTACTGAGTTATGATTTTTCAAAAATGAGTGAAATTTGAAGAAAAAAACAAATTTGATGAATTTTAGGTTTTGTTCAACAATATCTCCTGATTGTTACCATTTAGATGTATGATTCAAAATTCCTTTGAGCGTATTTTTGTGCTCTACAATCTGAGATCAGGTAGAGTGCTCTATCTCATATAGATTTCCAGGTACACCTGACAACAATGCTCCTTGTATTGTGAAAAACACCTTATTTTCAGCTTTAACCATCATCACCAACTACATAATCTTCACATTGATATTTCGCACAATAACATGAGTTCATGAGATTATGTTCTATGAGAATCACCCGTTTGATGCAGGACTTTGTCCTGGAGTACTCACCTCCAGCTTTTTCACGTCTTCATCTTTGTTATAATCACAAACAAGCATCAAGCAATACGAGCCACCTCTCCTCATCATGGATTCAAAATCGGCCTGTAACAGGTGTAATGAAAACTTGTGTGGAGTTCTTGAACAAGGTGCAGAGAAGTATAATTATCCAATGCTATTTCTACTTTCCTTGCCCTATTAACATTGATATAAGGAGAGTATATTGCTTACATAATGTGTGTGTGTGTGTGTGTGTGTGTATGTGTGTGTGTGTGTGTGTTGTGTGTGTGTGTGTGTGTTGTGTGTGTGTGGTGTGTGTGTGTGTGTTGTGTGTGTGTGTGTGTGTGTGTGTGTGTGTGTGTGTGTGTGTGTGTGTGTGTGTGTGTGTGTGGTGTGTGTGTGTGTGTTGTGTTGTGTGTGTGTGTGTGTGGTGTGGTGTGTGTGTGTGTGTGTGTGTGTGTGTGTGTGTGTGTGTGTGTGGTGTGTGTGTGTGGTGTGTGTGTGTGTGTGTATGAGTATATGTGCATCTGTGTATGAGTATATGTGCATCTGTGTACACGATATCTCATCTCCCAATTATTAACAGAATGAGAAATTTGAAACTCAAGGTCCTTACAGTATAAGGATCCGACACGGACAATTTCGATCAAATGCGATTCAAGATGGCGGCAAAAATGGCAAAAATGTTGTGAAAAACAGTGTTTTTCGCGATTTTCTCGAAAACTGCTCCAATGATTTTATTTATACCTAGAAAAGTCATTGATAAGTTCTATCAACTGCCACAAGTCCCATATCTGAAAAATTCCAAGAGCTTCACCCCATCTATGCAAAGTTTGATTTTAGATCTCCAATTATCAGGCTTCAGATACAATTTGAACAAAAAATTTCAAGTGGGAAAGGTTCAGCATGAAAATCTCTAAAATTAATGTTCAGTAACATTTTCTAATTGAACTAATTCGTGAGATACGAACGATAAAATCTATCTTTGTGTTTTGTTATATTTGTGGTAATTAATCGAGTGATACGGGCAATAAGGATTGTTTCCTTTTTTCATTATAATTTGTTGAACTTATTCTTGAAGTATGAACGATAGAACTTGTTATTTGTGATTTGTTATATCATGTTGAGAGTACTAGTGTGAGGCGGGCGATAGAGATTGTCTGTGGTTTTTTGTTTTATTCTGTGTAACTTAATCGTGTGATTATTTTGAGAGAACAACTTGATTCGTAGGAACAACGTATTCGTGTGACTCTAACCCGAATACAGAAGCCAAGATGCGGTTTTCTACCCCAATGAAAGTGACCCTCAGAATTATTATCACGGGTGAGTGAATTTATTCTGGCCACTCTAATCGATTTAATATTTGATCGAACCTTCTCTTTAAATTGTTAAAAATTACTTCTATCATAGACTATTTGGCGGCTGGAGTAAGAGATAGGTTGTACTGTGCTATTATCATTAAGTATTATTCAATTGTTACAAGTTGATAATTACTCTGAATGTTATTTACTGGAAATGCTAGGGTTTCTATGGCGTTTTATTAGGATTTGAATTGGATGAGAGTTGCGAAGATTTTATGTTCAACGTTGACAACAAATTGGACATTCTTGCAAACTATTGAGGGATACCTAATATCGATTTATTCAATTATTTCGTGAATTAAATCTATTTCGTTTCAACAGTCGTTATGTTTCTCCAGTCGCCATGTTTCTCCAGTCGCCCTGCTCTTACTAAATTAAGGCATGCTAGATATATAAGAGGGAGAGTCGAACAGTTCTGCTGTGGTCTGCGTCTCCTGGAGGAGTTTGGGCCTCCTTCTCATTGGGGTTGAGATTTCAACCCACTTAAGCTCAGAGGGCCTCTTCCAGGGTCATACAGGCAGGACTGAGCCGACCTCCTACATAGTTTTAAGTTATTGCCCAAACTGGTTGGGCCCGCTACCAGACCTACCCACCAGTTCGGTTACAGTCTGTGAAATGAATCAATAAATAATTATCTCTAGCCCCCCTATCAAAATATCTGGTCAGAAACCATCCCCAATATCCACACAACATATTCCCAAAGTTTCATGCCGTTCTGTCAAGTAGTTTTCGAGTCTATAGGGAACAAACAAACAAGCAAACACACAAACAGACATTCATTCATATATGGATTATTGAAGTGGTTGAAACTCTAAATATCAGCATGTAACTGTCAAACTAGATTCAATCTATTGGTGCTTCAATAGACCCTTGTGGATCACAGATTATAACACCTGCTCGTATTCATTATTATGAAAGTCCACTCACCCATGACTTGGATTGCTGTATTCCTCCTTCTGCAATGCTATGGAGGAACTGCAAAAATAAATTGTTACCATTCAGTGTTCAGAAAAAAAATTAATCAACTCTTTCCAAATTCTTAGAAGTGAAGACTTGACCTGATGTTCGGAGAATGTGACTATTTATCAGAAAAATGTGAAAAAAATAATATTGGGTTGAGTCTTCTGCTGCCTTCCTATAATATATTATTATTATACAGTATAACGATTTGTTATTTTATTGATGAATAAACTTAGTCAATTTATTCATTTATCGACAACAATAATTCTTGATTCCAAATTTTCCAAAGCTGGTTGAATCCCTAATTGAAAATTATAAGACCATTCTATTGGTTATGTTTATAATTTTGATGGCTGATATTCTAGCATCAGCTCCGTATTATAGCTTGCTTGTAGAATTCCAGTATCTGGAAGTCCAGACACCAGGTACTTTTTACTGGAAAAAACTCGGAATACCCTAATTTTTTGTGTAATGATTCTGGAGTATTGGACATCATAAATACAAAAAATTTACCCTCTAGCCCTAGAGCTTTTTACAGAATGCCCCAAAACCCACGGATTTTCGGTTCCTTTCCCAGTTCTTTGATATTTTTGCCGGATTGAGCCATCGGAAAGAGTAATCCACTCTTGCCTTTCCCTTGGACAATGAAATGGAATGATTGGGAGCTGTTAAACTCCATTAAATGCTGAGTTACTATCTTTTTAAAAAATGAGCAAATTTTTCTAGAAAAATTTGAATTTGGAGAAATTTTGGTTTTAATCAGCTATATATTTCGATTACAACCATTCAAATTTATGATTCAAAATCTCTGTGGGCGTAATTTCGTGCTCTACAACCTGGAACTGGGTGGATCGTTTCATCTCAGATAGATTTCCAGATATACCCGATAATAATGTACTTTATATTTTTTGAAAAACACCGTTTCCCAGCTTCAACCCCTATCATCAACTTCATTTTTCTCTTATTCAGAATCCGCACAATAGTTGACAGAACATAGTGAGGTCTATGTTCTAACTCGGATTTTCTTTTGTCTGCCTGTATGTATGTAACGCAATCATGACCAAACGCGTTGATAGAATTCGTCTGGCTGGCCGCTACGGCTTCGTATAAAAGAGCGCTGCTATCCAGAGATTGTCAGTTTGGTGTAAGGGTAAGCATTTCTGACCGGCAATTAGGAGGTACTGGGTTTCATTCCGGGGGCTGACAAATAATTTTTGAATGGTAGCGCTCATCGAATTTCAATCTAGCTGTTTACCCTGTTGTCAATATATGCAGTAGCAGAAGTCTTCAGGGTGGATTACAACATTCAATTTGGATTTCAGTTCAATTATAATTGATAGAATTCTATGAGATTTCACAGGAATATTCCTTCTTCAACTGCGCATCGATCTATACACAAGGTTTTTTGAAATTTTTCTTCTCAAGGATAATATGAAAAGAGAAGGAATTCCTCCATACTCCGATATCACTATTATATCATCTACTCTGAAGATAGGATCAATCAGACTATAGGATTATCCATAATCAATGAGCTGACAAGTGGATACACAGATGTCTGTAGAAGCTGTGTCTACTTTTACTAGTAGTTCTATGAACAGTAGACCTCGCGCAGTTGAAAACCACAGCTTCTTCTAATACTGTCCATCAGAGTGAATTATGTCATGTCCTGACGTATCGGTGTCGGTGTAGTTGAAGTTATATATAACTTTACAATTGAAAAATAAAACAAAAGAAAATAATATCGCACCTCATTGAATATTCACAACGATTCAGTATAACTGATAAGATCAGAAGAGAACGTTATTTGAGTTAGATTCAGGGAAGTTAGTGAAGGGGTTAAAAAAGGGGTGTGAAGAATATGTATATACAAAGGAAGGAGAAACGATTGAGAAAATAGAGAGTTAGTAAAACTCAAAAAAATAATTTAATTATCAGTTGAGCAGCATAATTTCTCACAAGTTTTTTTGAATGTATTGTAGCGGTCATTGATCGGCGGGGGGTCAAGGAGTGGGTTTGGTCTATTGTTCTATTTAGGTAGGAATTGTAATGGTGAGCGGTTCTCACAAACGGTATTTGAAATATCATATTAAGTCTTGATCTATTGCATGGAACATGGAAATTTTACAAATTGATTAAATCTGGCAGGAATATATTATTATTTTGGATGCATATAATAACATTCATGCTGTAATGGATCTTCTAGTTTCTAATTCTTAGACTTTAAATGTTGACCTCGAAGTTTCAATGGAAAAAGCTGTAACCGCCCTTGATGGGGGTTTAAGATATCTTTTACTACTTCAAGGAAGTCATGGGAACTGGATGGACAACAACATTGTATTACCTGAAGAATTTCTCATTTATTATGTCAATTACTTGAAATTCAAAGAACGAAATATGCAGTACATTTTATCAAAATATTATTCCCACAAAAACTACCTGCCAATAATATTCTGCTAACTAGAAATTTTACCACAACAAGAATTTTACTAATTAGGGTCTCGGCCGGGTGAAAATGTTTATTAGGAGCTAGAATTTTTGGCACTTACCCACAGCTATCACTCCTACCGTAATCCCAAACCACAGGACTCTCACGTATATCATAATGCCGGAAAAATAACTTAACTTTTTGCAATACGGTATGGATTTCATCAGATATCAGTATGGCTTCAGCCGTGATTGAGAAGTGCTGCAGTAGAGCTCTGTTATCTAAAACTGATTTGATAGTGCCGTTTTGTTTTCGTTCAAACGATCTAGTAGTGAGATTTCAAGTTGTGGAATTATTAGCAAGTACAATCTTAAAGTGTTCGTCCTGTCCACGTAAAGTGACTTCGTTGAAGATTTTTACTTCGTTACTGAACATGAAAATGTCGTGTGGTGTATGCCGTAAGTCTTTGAGGAGCGAGAGCACTCCTCTAATCAGTTGTGGAATTTGCAATGTTTCGTTCCATTGTAAGTGTGTCAATATCAAGGAATCTGACATCAAGTTTCTGAAAGATTGGGATAACGTGTGGAAGTGCCCTACTTGTCTTGACGCACGAAGGAAGAGTGTAGTGCTCAACTCACCTATCAAAACATCTGAGGAGGAGATTACCCTGTCTTCCATTATGAAAAAGCTCAGCGATATGGAGGAGCAATCGAAGCAACTGGAGAAGGATCTAGGAGGATCCATCAATTTCTGCCACAGCGATGTTGAAAGCATATTAAAAAAAAATCGAGGTACAGGACAGCAAATTGAACTTATATTTACAAAAAAATAGACAAACAAAACGATGAAATGGCTTTATTAAAAAACCAAAATCTTAAACTTCAAAACAAGTATGCGATTTAGAACAATATTCGAGAGTAAACTGTGTCGAAATTCAAGGAATTCCAACTGAAGCGAATGAGGACGTGAAAAGCCTGGTGTTAGCAGTGAGCAAAGCGTTGGATCATCTCATCGACGAGAAGCTGATCGACAACTGTCACCGACTTCCATCCAAAGACAGAGACAGACCGCCTGCAATTATAGCTAAATTCGTGAGGCGTTTCGACAAGGAGGCCCTGCTGCAAAAAAAAGAATAAAGAGGGACTTCTCTACGCGACACCTTGGGCATCAGCAGATCTCTCCAATCTACCTGAACGAGAGCTCATGTCCCGAAAGAAGACGTCTCCTAGCGTTGGCGAAAAAGGCTGAAGGTGAGGGAAATTTCAAGTACTTGTGGGTGCGAAATGGCAAGGTGCTAGCTAGGCGCACGGATGGACAACCTGTATTTGTCATAGAGACCGTCCAGGACTTAAACAAGTTAGTTGACACGTCCAAGTAGTACATACATTGTTAATAATAATAATAATAATGGTTTTCCCTATTTCTCTTTATTCTATTATTATTATTCTTTTATTTTTCCATGAACGTGAATTTAAGACTATGATATTCTTAATTTTTTTTTAATCTCAGTTACTTGCTCTTAACGATGTACATTTATTTATTTATTTATTTGTAATCATAAACAAAAAAGACCTTGACCAAGAAACCATGGATTTCATTACTAAAAACAACATAAAACAACTCAAATCAGACCCAACAAACGAATACCACATAATCATAAAGAAAACAATCAACAATGCAAAACATATAATATCAGCAACAGAAAAAAAGACACTCAAACAAATCCACCCATCAGCACCGACCCTTCAAACACTCCCAAAATTACACAAACCCAACATTCCAATCCGACCCATAGTAAACTACCGCGAAGCACCAGCCTACAAACTTGCAAAACACCTGGACCATACACTTAGAAAAGTAATTGATCTAAACAACAATACACACCTCAAAAACAGTGATGAGCTTATCTCAAAACTGAAAGACAATCACATTCCGTTCAACTCAACCCTAGCATCCTTTGATATAACAAACATGTACACCAACATTCCAATCGATGAAACTATATCCATAATCAGAGACCTCCTTACAAAAAGTAGCTTACCAGTAGAAAAAACTGATGAAATTATTGAAATCCTACAGACAATAACCAAACAAAACTATTTCACTTATGACAATAAGTTCTATCTACAAGATGAAGGTTTACCCATGGGGTCACCAATTAGTAGCTTACTTGCAGGAATATACATTCAAAACTTCGAAAACAAACACATCCTCAATAGTGAAATATCAAAGAAGATAGTTTTCTGGTATAGATACGTAGATGATGTCTTAATTCTCTTTAAGGGGAACCAGAGACAATGTGAAGTTCTCCGTAAACACATCAACAAGTTCAACAACAAAATACAATTCACTTCTGAATATGAACAAAACAACTCTATAAACTTCCTCGACCTATCAATCACAAAAAATCCAGACCAAAAACTCAGCTTTAACATTTACAGGAAACCAACCACAACAGACACACTAATCCACGACTCCTCCAACCACCCAACACAGCACAAACATGCAGCAATAGATCCATGCTCTATAGACTCAACAAAATACCCTTATCACCAGAAAACTACAAAAATGAGCTCAACACAATAAAATACCTAGCACAGAATAATGGATATGACCCAAACATAATAGATAAACTAAACAAAAAAACAAAAGCAAAATCATATAAGCAAGAAACCAATCCAACAAATAAGAGAAAACACTTCCTAGCACTAACATATATCAATAGTCAATCTAATAAAATTGCCAGAATTTTTAAAAAAGCAGGCTACAAGGTGGCTTTCAAAACCAAAAATGAGCTGATGGCCACCCTCACCCCCAAAACCACCGACAACACCGACAAACACAACCTCCCTGGGGTATATAAGATAAAATGTAGCGATTGTGAAAAATTCTATATTGGCAGAAGTGGACGATCATTCAAACTTAGATTTAAAGAACATATCAACGCACTTAAAACCAAAACAGAATCAGCTTTTGCAACACATTTAAATGAAACCGGGCCCACCTACACAAACATAGATACCAACCTTACAATATTGAAAGTAAAAAGAAATGGACATGAATTAAATACAACAGAACAGTTTGAAATTTATAAAGCCACCATCCTAGACAGTAACAACATACTAAATGAACAGCTGAATTCCAAATCCAACAAACTTTTTGATCACATAATAAACACCACAAATCTTCCTAACCATCAAAACATTTCCGGTCTACACTGTTGAAAATGGTCGCCATTCGATTGAAAGTACTCCAGTCAGTAAGTAAAAGTTTTTAATATTTTCTTAATAATCGACTGCATGTCGTGTTCAAATACATAGGAAAAGTGTATTTATTTATTTATGCTACATGTGTTTTTGTGCATCTATCTTACATTTTTTAAATTCAATTTCCACCCATTTTTATAGTTTTTAATGAAAGACGGTGATAAATCTTTTCTATGTTTGCACTTGAATATCAGGAGTATGAGGGAAAATTTTGATTCATTATTACTAGAACTGAGCCTATTAGATTCACTTCCATATGTTGTTGTATTGAGCGAAATTTGGATTTATGATCACGAAATAGATTTTATTAAAATAGATGGCTATATATGTTATGCAAACTGCAACAATTCTTATAGAGCAGGGGGAGTTTCTGTTTATGTCAAGAATGAGTTGAGAGTAGATTTTGAGAAGCTCAACTTAAATTCGGCTGATGGAATTAAATTGCATTGTAATATAAACAATTTTGATATATGTCTTTTGGTATTCTATAGATTTACGGGAGTTGAAATAGACTCTTTTTTTAAACGAACTGAGCGACACTTTAGTCAAAACAGAAAATGAATTCGTTATCATCATTGGAGATATGAACATAGATTTAACATGTCCCGCTGCTATAGTGGATAGATATAAATACATTTTGAATAGTCAAGGTTTTGATTCATACATAAACGAACCCACAAGAATAACAGACAGGTCATCATCTTGTTTGGATCATTTATTCATTCGTGCAAGCTCCAGAATACAAATCATAATGCATTTTTAAGGCGTAGTCTGTCATAATGAAATATTAGATCACTCTATGTTGGAATTATTCACTGATATTTTTGAAAATACTACTTCGAACACCATACATTATAAAAAAATTGATGAAAATAAATTTGTGAAGTTAGTTATGAACTGTGACTGGTCTGATATTTATAGATGCACCAGCGTCGATATAGCTTTTAATTATTTCATTAATAAATTAAAAGAATGTATGGATAAATCTTCGAAAGACGAAACAAGATTATCTAATAGGGTTAAATTTCGAAAGGCTTGGATGGATCACAATTTATTCAGGTAAATTCAAAATAAAAATGCTCTAGCTAAAAAATTTTTCAAGGATCCCAGAAATGAAAATTTGAAATTAGAATACAATACCATAGAGGAGCAATACCATAAGTAGATATCCCATGGTATAGGGAATTTATGTCGCAACTTTTACTGTTATCTCAAGCCGATTACTGTCGATTATTGTCAATTTCTACTGTTTTGTTGGGGTGATAGTGTATGAACGGCACAATTTGAGAGACTACCAGCGTCACACAGCTGAATGGGAAAGAACTACGTGAACTATCGGCTTGGGATAACAGTAAAAGTTGCGACATAAACGCCCTATACCATGGGATATCTACTTACGCTATTGTTCTCTATGACAATACTTTGCGAAACATCTTAAAGAAAGAGATAATTGAAACGAAAGAGAAATTTTATCTCGATACCTATCACAAACTGAAAAACAATACGAAGGAGAGCTTGCGTATCGTCGACTCTCTTATCGGTATGAGGAAGAAGACCACCGATATTAAGCAAATAACAAATGCTAGAGGTGAAACTATTACAGATAAAGCAGAGATAGCTAATGAATTCAATAACTTTTTCACAAATTTAGTCTCAGATCATAATTCTACGACATCCGAAGCTGATTACATCATATATAACAATACATTCACTGAAAATCGACCCAGATCTTCCCTATTCTTTACGCCGACATCTCCATCTAAGATACAGAAAATAATTAATGGATTAAAAGTAGAAAATCGCCGGGTAAAGATGGGATTACAACATCAATAATTAAAGCTGCAAGAGAGCCTCTCTCAAAAATTCTATCTTATATATAGAATTTGAGTTTTTTAACAGGGACATATCCGTGTCAACTCAAAGAGAGTGTTATAATAACCATATTTAAAGGAGGAGACACAACATTAATGAATAATTACAGACCCATAGCTTTATTATCTGTCTTTTCAAAAATTTTGGAAAAAATTGTCAAGGACAGATTACAGAATTATCTTAAATCTATTAAATTTTTTAGCAACAACCAATTGGGTTCAGGGCTGGGTTGAAAACGGAAGATGCTATGGAAAGGGTGATTTCTAAATTTATATTGGTGTGAACGAGAGTAAAAAAGTCGCTGGTTTATTCCTTGACATCAGGAAAGCTTTCGACTGTGTCAATCATAGAAAGTTACTGAGAAAACTGTATGATGCAGGCGTAAGGGGTGTATGTAATAGCTGGTTTGAGAGCTTTCTATCGGGACGTTCTCAGCGAGTTAATGTGGGGGGTTCCTTGAGTAATTCAGCTATCTTAAAAAATGGCGTGCCTCAAGGGTCAGCTCTATCAAGTAAACTTTTTCTTGTTTATATCAATGACCTTTGCAATGGTAACTTCAAAGGCACTCTCACTTCTTATGCCGATGATACTGCTCTATGCTACACCACAGATTCAGAACCACAACTACAAACATATATACTCGAAGACCTAAGACTGATCAATATTTGGCTCCTTTACAACTATTTACAACTAAATATCGATAAATCAAAAATACTCAGGATTGATCTGCGGCCGCAACCAATTCCTCTCTGTCTACCATTCCATAGCCCAGATTGTGATAATAGGGATAACTGTGACTGCAGACTAATCACTGAAGCAAAATCCCTTAAATACTTAGGATTAACATTGGACTCGCAATTGAACTGGAACGAACATATACAGAATCTAAAAAAACAATTAGTCATAGCATGCAGGAAATTTTACTTTTTGAGAAATCTTTGTCCTGACCATGTTTTAACCATGTTGTATCATGCACTTGTAGAGAGCAGGCTACAGTATGGCATTACAATGTGGGGAGGGGCTTACATAACAACACTCAATCCCTTAGTAGTGGGCCAGAAATTCATAATGAGAGTGATAAGTAGGAAACCAGCTCGACACCATTCCCTCATTCTATTCAGAGATAGAAATATCTTACCATTAAGGTATTTATATTTTCACAAAGTGCTAGAACTATTTTACAAAGGAAGCGGCCAAGATCTCAATGAATTCATCTATGAAGTACGTCACCCAATGCTAAGTACAGGAGGGTACTTCATTCCGCCTAGTCCAAGAAAGGAAAAATTCGGAGATTCTTTCTATATGTCGCTCCTCGTATTTTCAACCTTTTGCCTGGAGAAATGAAGGATGCATTACGCTTGAATAGATTCAGACACTTGACCAAGAGTTGGCTATTAAAGAGGAATGAAGTGGAAACATTGTTTCAATAAATTTTATCTCAGAAGATTAATTTAGTAATTTTATTATGTATGTATGGCATGTCAACACACTAAAATTACCAGATTGCATTATTTGAGCTCAAGAGTTCAATTCAGCTAAATGTATTTCTTATATTTCATAGCTTTATCTAATTTTAGTTTTATTTGGCATTCTCTCTCATTATTGTTCAGATTTTAACTTGATAGTTTCTAGTACTGGATCTGATCATATTTACTATTCATATTGAAGGCATTATATTCATAGTTTATATTTAAGTTTCTATTCATGCTGTTTTATTTTTGTTTAATTCTTATATTTGTTTAACACTGTATCCATACTATTCAAGAGAATAAAAAATGCATATGGAACATGATCGACCCCACACTGTAGTAACTCAGGGGTTGTTTAAAGCAATATTTTTCCACTATTTTCAGTTATACATTGTAATATATTGTAATTAAATGTATTTTTTGGAAGAATAAATTTCAATTTTCAATTTTGATCCGCTTGGTACCTCGGTTGTTCAACGACTGGAGGTTTTCCGTCCGGAAAACTTCTCCCTCTCCACGTCAGTGTGGACGTTAAGGCCTAACTGCTGCTATTGGAAGAGTCAGTTCTCACGAGATTCGGCAAGCGGGTACTTGCCAGGTCTGCAGTATTCCTCTGTGAAAATAACTACAGGCTACCAAACATCCGCCTTGTCCTTGCCTCGTGGAGCCGCCTCATCCGTGAGAACTAGCAAATATCCCTGAATTTGCTGGTTCCCAGAGTCGTTTGGACATAAGTTAGCAGAATCTTATTGTCGCTGCAAAAATACTACTTACTCACTAAATTATATATTTTCTCACTGAAGTCCAACTACGGAAATTATTATTCTAATATCAGAGTCTTTTCTCCTGAAAAAAATCTTAAATCTAAAACACGAAAAAATCAATCAATAAATAAGTAATCAAATACTTCCCATGTCACAAAGCTATTGGACAAAATGTATTATACTTTTGGAAATAAATATAGCTCATTTACTTATTTTGAATAATCTCCAAATCATTAACGGCAGTGCTTGACGGCATAT